>NC_092087.1:33893440-34193440 GCF_045679555.1 Salvelinus alpinus | reverse complement strand
CTTGTTCTAAAATGGATTTAAAAAAATCCTCAGCAATCGACACACAATACCCCATAATGACAAAGCAAAAACAGGTTTTTAGACATTTTTGCAAATGTATTTTAAAATAAAAAACAAAAATGCATTATTTACATAAGTATTCAGACCCTTTGCTATGTGACTCAAAATTGAGCTCAGGTGCATCCTGTTTCCATTGATTATCCAGGTACAGATCTGGGGAAGGGTACCAAAAATGTCTGCAGCATTGAAGGTGCCCAAGAACACAGTGGCCTCCATCATTCTTAAATGCAAGACTTTTGGAACCACCAAGACTCTTCCTAGTGCTGGCCGCCTGGCCAAACTGAGCAATCGGGGGAGAAGGGCCTTGGTCAGGGAGGTGACCAAGAACCCGATGGTCACTCTGACAGAGCTCTAGAGTTGCTCTGTGGAGATGGGAGGACCTTCCAGAAGGACAACCATCTCTGCTGCACTCCACCAATCAGGCCTTTATGATAGAGTGGCCAGACGGAAGCCACTCCTCAGTAAAAGGCACATGACAGCCTGCTTGGAGTTTCCCGAAAGGCATCTAAAGACTTTCAGACCATGAGAAACAAGATTCTCTGGTCCGATGAAACCAGGATGGAACTCTTTGGCCTGAATGCCAAGCGTCACTTCTGGAGGAAACCTGGCACCATCCCTACAATGAAGCATGGTGGTGGCATCATCATGCTGTGGGGATATTTTTCAGCGGCAGGAACTGGGAGACTAGTCAGGATCGAGGCAAAGATGAACGGATAAAGTACAGAGAGATCCTTGATGAAAACCTGCTTCAGACCGCTCAGGACCTAAGACTGGGGTGAAGGTTCACCTAACAGGACAACGACCCTAAGCACACAGACAAGACAACACAGGAGTGGCTTTGGGACAAGTCTCTGAATGTCCTTGAGTGGCCCAACCAGAGCCCGGACTTGAACCCGATAAAACATCTCTGGAGACCTGAAAATAGCTGTGCAGCAACGCTCCCCATCCAACCTGACATACATTGAGAGGATCTGCAGAGAAGAATGGGAGAAACTCCACAAATACAGGTGTGCCAAACTTGTAGCATGATACCCAAGAAGACTCAAGGCTCTAATCACTGCCAAAGGTGCTTCAACAAAGTACTGAGTAAAGGGTCTGAATACTTATGTAAATGTATGTATCAGTTTTTTATTTGGAATAAATTAGCAAACATTTCTCAAATCCTGTTTTTGCTTTGTCATTATGGGGTATTGTGTGTAAACCGATGAGGGAAAAAAAGAATTTAATACATTTTAGAATAAGGCTATACCGTACCAAAGTGTGGAAAAAGTCAATGGGTCTGAATACTTTCCAAAGGCACCGTATGCTGAATAGTAGCCTCTTAAAAATGAAATCAAAAGCAAATGAGAACCCGCAGAACACTATTCAACAGTGCCCTCCTAGCTAGGCTATTTCATGTAGTTTTCATACTACATTTATTTTCAACAAGTTGTGCACGTTCTTGTAAAACTTTCTTAACTTCATCTGTAACAGAAACCATAGGGGTCCAGATCAAGAACAAACAAGCCAAACAATTCTGCTCAACATTAGGTGTCTAACTAGCAGCAGATGCATTCAGAGCGAGGGCCCGGGGCTACAGCCATTTTGTACTGATCCCAACTCACTTAAGCCTGCATGAGGTTTCATTTGGCTGCCTTTAAAGGGAGCTCAGGGAACAACAGAAAGGCGCTGTGGGAGGGTTAAACTAATGAAAAAGAATGTACAATAATCTGCAACAAAAGCACTGTCTCGCCTGACTAACCCCTCACCTGAACTGAGAATTTCAGAGTAAAAACTACCAAGAAGAACACACTAGCCTCGTCTTCTATTACAGGACATTCTGCTTATGGTGATAGAGGTTATGGTGATCAACTGCTTATAGTGATCAACTGCTTATAGTGATCAACTGCTTATAGTGATAGAGGTTATGGTGATCAACTGCTTATAGTGATAGAGGTTATAGTGATCAACTGCTTATAGTGATAGAGGTTATGGTGATCAACTGCTTATAGTGATAGAGGTTATGGTGATCAACTGCTTATAGTGATAGAGATTATGGTGATCAACTGCTTATAGTGATAGAGGTTATAGTGATCAACTGCTTATAGTGATCAACTGCTTATAGTGATCAACTGCTTATAGTGATCAACTGCTTATAGTGATAGAGGTTATGGTGATCAACTGCTTATAGTGATCAACTGCTTATGGTGATCAACTGCTTACAGTGATAGAGGTTATAGTGATCAACTGCTTATAGTGATAGAGGTTATAGTGATCAACTGCTTATAGTGATCAACTGCTTATAGTGATAGGTTATGGTGATCAACTGCTTATAGTGATCAACTGCTTATAGTGATCAACTGCTTATAGTGTTAAAATTGTTCTGCATGGATTTGATCACTCAAAGAGGAGTGCACTGACTGTATAACAATCACTTGAGAAATAGACACTCACCATAGAAAAAGTGATCTTCTTTCTTACATCCACCAACTCCTCCTTCCACAAAGCAGCCAAATAAAGAATAAACACCTCCAACATCAGCCAATCACGTCAGTAAATGAGGTTTGTTATTGTGGTTTGACTAGAAGATAAGTAGGGGAGAGGTTAAGTCTATTGGACCTTACGTTGATGAATGCTGTGCATTATCAAATGATTTAAATTGTATTCTGAGTTTGACCCCAGAAAAAGACTGGCGGGTGACTAGGGAAAATGGTAATATCAATAATGATTATCTCATTACCATATTCCAGATACAGTTCATGGCCTTTTTGGTCTCAAACTGAATTTGTTGTGATACTGACCCACACAGAAAACCAACTGACTGACACAATTAACTAAAGGCTGAATGAATAACTAAATCTAGACTCCTTTGATAATTCTGCCAAAGGGGAAATAAGCAGAATGACAAACTCAAATGCTGAAACTGAACTAGGGCTGGGTGATGGTATGGAGGTATTTGATGTTTCTGAATAATAAAATCAGCAAAAAAAGAAACGTCCCTTTTCAGGACCCTGTCTTTCAAAGATAATTAAATCTAAATAACTTCACAGATCTTCATTGTAAAGGGTTTAAACACTGTTTCCCATGCTTGTTCAATGAACCACAAACAATTAATGAACATGCACCTGTGGAACGGTCGTTCCAGACACTAACAGCTTACAGACGGTAGGCAATTAAGGTCACAGTTATGAAAACTTAAGACACTAAAGAGGCCTTTCTACTGACTGAAAAACACCAAAATAAAGATGCCCAGGGTCCCTGCTCATTTGCGTGAAGGTGCCTTAGCATGCTGCAAGGAGGCATGAGGACTGCAGATGTGACCAGGGCAATAAATTGCAATGTCCGTACTGTGAGACGCCTAAGACAGAGCTACAGGGAGACAGGACGGACAGCTAATCGTCCTCGCAGTGGCAGACCATGTGTAACAACACCTGCACAGGATCGGTACATCCGAACATCAAACCTGCGGGACAGGTACAGGATGGCAACAACTGCCTGAATTACACCAGGAATGCACAATCCCTCCATCAGTGCTCAGACTGGCCGCAAAAGGCTGAGAGAGGCTGGACTGAGGGAATGTAGGCCTGTTGTAAGGCAGGTCCTCACCAGACATCACCGGCAACAATGTCGTCTATGGGCACAAACCCACCGTCACTGGACCAGACAGAACTGGCAAAAAGTGCTCTTCACTGACGAGTCGCGGTTTTGTCTCTCCAGGGGTGATGGTCAGATTCACGTTTATCGTCGAAGGAATGAGCTTTACACCGAGGCCTGTACTCTGGAGCGGGATCGATTTGGAGGTGGAGGGTCCGTCATGGTCTGGGACGGTGTGGCACAGCATTATCGGACATCACCGGCAACAATGTCGTCTATGGGCACAAACCCACCGTCACTGGACCACTCATTCATATTTAAATGCTGATGAGTTTGTTGTCTTTGCAGGCAATCTCAATGCTGTGCGTTACAGGGAAGAGATCCTCCTCCCTCGTGTGGTACCCTTCCTGCAGGCTTATTCTGACATGACCCTCCAGCATGACAATGCCACCAGCCATTCTGCTCGTTTTGTGCGTGATTTCCTGCAAGACAGGAATGTCAGTGTTCTGCCATGGCCAGCAAAGAGCCTGGATCTCAATCCCATCGAGCACGTCTGGGACCTGTTGGTTCCGAGGGTGAGGGCTAGGGCCAATCCCCCAGAAATGTCAGGGAACTTGCAGGTGCCTTGGTGGAAGAGTAGGGTAACATCTCACAGCAAGAATTGGCAAATCTGGTGCAGTCCATGAGAAGGAGATGCACTGCAGGACTTAATGCAGCTGGTGGCCACACCAGATACTGACTGTTACTTTTGACCCCCCCTTTGTTCAGGGACACATTATTCAATTTCTGTTAGTCACATGTCTGTGGAACTTGTTCAGTTTATGTCTCAGTTGTTGAATCTTGTTATGTTCATACAAATATTTACACATGTTAAGTTTGCTGAAAATAAACGCAGTTGACAGTGAGAGGACGTTTATTTTTTTGCTGAGTTTACAAGTTCTAAATATGTTTTATGAGTAGTGCAACTTGTCATTTAGCAATGTATACAAATATTGTTATAGAATCCATACCGGTATGTGGATCAATAACGGTATTCATGATATACCACCTAGCTCTAAACTGAATCCACATTTTCTCTCCTGTCACCTTTCAGACAAGCGTGAAATCAACGGCAGCTGAGGAAACACACTCAGTGGTAGTGCTCAACATGGTCAATGTCACCTCACTATTATCTTAAAGTTAGCCTTCCTTTGCCTGACCCAATGGTCTTCACATAGAAGTTTCCAAGTCTTAACATTTGGGGTTGTCCCACTTTCTGTAGGTTAGGGAGTCTCAGTGTTTAGTGTTTAGACTCTCTGTCTACCTGTAGTAGTGCTATGTGTCTGCATCTCTCTGTCTACCTGTAGCAGTGCTATGTCTCTCTGTATCTCTCTGTACCTGTAACAGTGCTATGTCTCTCTGCATCTATCTGTCTACCTGTAGTAGTGCTATGTCTCTCTGTATCTCTCTGTCTACCTGTAGTAGTGCTATGTCTCTCTGCATCTCTCTGTCTACCTGTAACAGTGCTATGTCTCTCTGCATCTCTCTGTCTACCTGTAACAGTGCTATGTCTCTCTGCATCTCTCTGTCTACCTGTAACAGTGCTATGTCTCTCTGCATCTCTCTGTCTACCTGTAACAGTGCTATGTGTCTGCATCTCTCTGTCTACCTGTAGCAGTGCTATGTCTCTCTGCATCTCTCTGCCTACCTGTAACAGTGCTATGTCTCTCTGCATCTCTCTGTCTACCTGTAACAGTGCTATGTCTCTCTGCATCTCTCTGTCTACCTGTAGCAGTGCTATGTCTCTCTGCATCTCTCTGTCTACCTGTAACAGTGCTATGTCTCTCTGCATCTCTCTGCCTACCTGTAACAGTGCTATGTCTCTCTGCATCTCTCTGCCTACCTGTAGTAGTGCTATGTCTCTCTGTATCTCTCTGTCTACCTGTAACAGTGCTATGTCTCTCTGCATCTATCTGCCTACCTGTAGTAGTGCTATGTCTCTCTGTATCTCTCTGTCTACCTGTAACAGTGCTATGTCTCTCTGCATCTATCTGCCTACCTGTAGTAGTGCTATGTCTCTCTGTATCTCTCTGTCTACCTGTAGCAGTGCTATGTCTCTCTGTATCTCTCTGTCTACCTGTAACAGTGCTATGTCTCTCTGCATCTATCTGCCTACCTGTAACAGTGCTATGTCTCTCTGCATCTCTCTGTCTACCTGTAGCAGTCCCATGTGTCTGTATCCTTCTGTCTACCTGTAGTAGTGCTATGTCTCTCTGTATCTCTCTGTCTACCTGTAGTAGTGCTATGTGTCTGCATCTCTCTGTCTACCTGTAACAGTGCTATGTCTGTCTGTATCTCTCTGTCTACCTGTAGTAGTGCTATGTCTCTCTGCATCTCTCTGTCTACCTGTAGTAGTGCTATGTCTCTCTGCATCTCTCTGTCTACCTGTAGTAGTGCTATGTCTCTCTGTATCTCTCTGTCTACCTGTAGTAGTGCTATGTCTCTCTGTATCTCTATGTCTACCTGTAGTAGTGCTATGTGTCTGCATCTCTCTGTCTACCTGTAACAGTGCTATGTCTCTCTGTATCTCTCTGCCTACCTGTAACAGTGCTATGTCTCTCTGCATCTCTCTGTCTACCTGTAACAGTGCTATGTCTCTCTGCATCTCTCTGTCTACCTGTAACAGTGCTATGTCTCTCTGCATCTCTCTGTCTACCTGTAACAGTGCTATGTCTCTCTGCATCTCTCTGTCTACCTGTAACAGTGCTATGTCTCTCTGCATCTCTCTGTCTACCTGTAACAGTGCTATGTCTCTCTGCATCTCTCTGTCTACCTGTAACAGTGCTATGTCTCTCTGCATCTCTCTGTCTACCTGTAACAGTGCTATGTCTCTCTGTATCTCTCTGCCTACCTGTAACAGTGCTATGTCTCTCTGCATCTCTCTGTCTACCTGTAACAGTGCTATGTCTCTCTGCATCTCTCTGTCTACCTGTAGTAGTGCTATGTCTCTCTGTATCTCTCTGTCTACCTGTAACAGTGCTATGTCTCTCTGCATCTCTCTGTCTACCTGTAACAGTGCTATGTCTCTCTGCATCTCTCTGTCTACCTGTAGTAGTGCTATGTCTCTCTGTATCTCTCTGCCTACCTGTAACAGTGCTATGTCTCTCTGCATGTCTCTGTCTACTTGTAGTAGTGCTATGTCTCTCTGCATCTCTCTGTCTACCTGTAGTAGTGCTATGTCTCTCTGTCTACCTGTAACAGTGCTATGTCTCTCTGCATGTCTCTGTCTACCTGTAGTAGTGCTATGTCTCTCTGTATCTCTCTGTCTACCTGTAGTAGTGCTATGTCTCTCTGCATCTCTCTGTCTACCTGTAGTAGTGCTATGTCTCTCTGTCTACCTGTAACAGTGCTATGTCTCTCTGCATGTCTCTGTCTACCTGTAGTAGTGCTATGTCTCTCTGTATCTCTCTGTCTACCTGTAGTAGTGCTATGTCTCTCTGTATCTCTCTGTCTACCTGTAGTAGTGCTATGTCTCTCTGTCTACCTGTAACAGTGCTATGTCTCTCTGCATGTCTCTGTCTACCTGTAGTAGTGCTATGTCTCTCTGTATCTCTCTGTCTACCTGTAGTAGTGCTATGTCTCTCTGTCTACCTGTAACAGTGCTATGTCTCTCTGTATCTTTCTGTCTCTCTGTAGTAGTGCTATGTCTCTCTGTATCTCTCTGTCTACTTGTAACAGTGCTATGTCTCTCTGCATCTCTCTGTCTACCTGTAGTAGTGCTATGTCTCTCTGCATCTGTCTGCCTACCTGTAACAGTGCTATGTCTCTCTGCATCTCTCTGCCTACCTGTAGCAGTGCTATGTCTCTCTGCATCTGTCTGCCTACCTGTAGCAGTGCTATGTCTCTCTGCATCTGTCTGTCTACTTGTAACAGTGCTATGTCTCTCTGCATCTGTCTGTCTACCTGTAACAGTGCTATGTCTCTCTGCATCTCTCTGCCTACCTGTAGCAGTGCTATGTCTCTCTGCATCTGTCTGTCTACCTGTAACAGTGCTATGTCTCTCTGTATCTCTCTGTCTACCTGTAGTAGTGCTATGTCTCTCTGCATCTGTCTGTCTACCTGTAACAGTGCTATGTCTCTCTGCATCTGTCTACTTGTAACAGTGCTATGTCTCTCTGCATCTCTCTGCCTACCTGTAGTAGTGCTATGTCTCTCTGCATCTGTCTGTCTACCTGTAACAGTGCTATGTCTCTCTGCATCTGTCTACCTGTAACAGTGCTATGTCTCTCTGCATCTCTCTGTCTACCTGTAGTAGTGCTATGTCTCTCTGCATCTGTCTGTCTACCTGTAACAGTGCTATGTCTCTCTGCATCTCTCTGCCTACCTGTAGTAGTGCTATGTCTCTCTGCATCTATCTGCCTACCTGTAACAGTGCTATGTCTCTCTGCATCTCTCTGCCTACCTGTAGTAGTGCTATGTCTCTCTGCATCTGTCTGTCTACTTGTAACAGTGCTATGTCTCTCTGCATCTGTCTGTCTACCTGTAGTAGTGCTATGTCTCTCTGTATCTCTCTGTCTACCTGTAGTAGTGCTATGTCTCTCTGCATCTATCTGTCTACCTGTAACCGTGCTATGTCTCTCTGTATCTCTCTGTCTACCTGTAACAGTGCTATGTCTCTCTGCATGTCTCTGTCTACCTGTAGTAGTGCTATGTCTCTCTGCATCTCTCTGTCTACCTGTAGTAGTGCTATGTCTCTCTGTATCTCTCTGCCTACCTGTAGCAGTGCTATGTGTCTGTATCTCTCTGCCTACCTGTAACAGTGCTATGTCTCTCTGTATCTCTCTGTCTACCTGTAACAGTGCTATGTCTCTCTGCATCTATCTGTCTACCTGTAACAGTGCTATGTCTCTCTGCATCTATCTGTCTACCTGTAGTAGTGCTATGTCTCTCTGCATCTGTCTGTCTCCCTGTAACAGTGCTATGTCTCTCTGCATCTGTCTGTCTACCTGTAACAGTGCTATGTCTCTCTGCATCTGTCTGTCTACCTGTAGCAGTGCTATGTCTCTCTGCATCTCTCTGTCTACCTGTAGCAGTGCTATGTCTCTCTGCATCTCTCTGTCTACCTGCAGCAGTGCTATGTGTCTCTGTGTCTCCTGCCTACCTGTAGCAGTGCTATGTGTGTCTGTGTCTCCTGCCTACCTGTAGCAGTGCTATGTGTCTCTGTGTCTCCTGCCTACCTGTAGCAGTGCTATGTGTCTCTGTGTCTCCTGCCTACCTGTAGCAGTGCTATGTGTCTCTGTGTCTCCTGCCTACCTGTAGCAGTGCTATGTGTCTCTGTGTCTCCTGCCTACCTGTAGCAGTGCTATGTGTCTCTGTGTCTCCTGCCTACCTGTAGCAGTGCTATGTGTCTCTGTGTCTCCTGCCTACCTGTAGCAGTGCTATGTGTCTCTGTGTCTCCTGCCTACCTGTAGCAGTGCTATGTGTCTCTGTGTCTCCTGCCTACCTGTAGCAGTGCTATGTGTCTCTGTGTCTCCTGCCTACCTGTAGCAGTGCTATGTGTCTGTGTCTCCTGCCTACCTGTAGCAGTGCTATCTGTCTCTGTGTCTCCTGCCTACCTGTAGCAGTGCTATGTGTCTCTGTGTCTCCTGCCTACCTGTAGCAGTGCTATGTGTCTGTGTCTCCTGCCTACCTGTAGCAGTGCTATGTGTCTCTGTGTCTCCTGCCTACCTGTAGCAGTGCTATGTGTCTCTGTGTCTCCTGCCTACCTGTAGCAGTGCTATGTGTCTCTGTGTCTCCTGCCTACCCGTAGCAGTGCTATGTGTCTCTGTGTCTCCTGCCTACCTGTAGCAGTGCTATGTGTCTCTGTGTCTCCTGCCTACCTGTAGCAGTGCTATCTGTCTCTGTGCGTCCTGCAGTTCCTGCTCTGCGGTGGTGAGGGAGCGATCCAGACGGCCTTTCTCTGCAGACAGACGCATGCTGCCCTCCTCTGTCTTTAGCTTCTGACGCTCCACCTGGAGAAACAGTCATACATGGTCAGTCACCTCAATATCATTCAACAGTAGATATTGGGGTCAAAACAGCAGCCATCCCCAATGGCGCCGGCGAGGATGGCTGCCGTTTTACGGGCTCCTAACCACCTGTGCTATTTAGTTTGTTTTTTCGCATTGTTTGTAACTTATTTTGCACATAATGTTGCTGCTCCCATCTCTTATGACCGAAAATAGCTTCTGGACATCAGAAGAGATTACTCACCTCAAACTAGACAAAGATTTTTTCTTTAATGAGTCCGACGCAAAGGATGTACTGCTTCCCCGAGACCAGGCCCAAATCCATGTCATTCGCATGAAGAAAAGACGGAGATACTGGGGGCAGAGGTCGTGGTGCCTTGTGAGAATTTGTCGGCGAGTGGGTAAACACCCACTACCATACGTCCTATTGGCCAACGTGAAATCACTGGAAAAAAACTGGATGATCTACGTTCAAGACTATCCTAGCAACCGGACATTAAAAACTGTAATATTTTATGTTTGACCGAGTCGTAGCTGAACAACGACACATATAATATAGAGCTGGCTGGGTTTTTCATGCATCGGCAGGACAGAGCATATATACGTCTGGTAAAACAAGGGGCGGGGGTGTGTATCTATTTGTCAATAACAGCTGGTGCACGAAGTCTCAAGATATTGCTCGCCTGAGGTAGAGTACCCCATGATAAACTGTAGACCACACTAACTACCGAGTGAGTTCTCATCCATATTATTCGTAGCTGTCTATTTACCATCACAAACCGATGCTGGCACTAGGACCGCACTCAACGAGCTGTATAAGTCCATAAGCAAACAAGAAAATGCTCATCCAGAAGCGGCGCGTCCAGTGGCCGGGGACTTTAATGCAGGCAAACTTAAATCCGTTTTACCTCATTTCTACCAGCATGTCACATGTGCAACCAGAGGGGGGGAAAAAACTCTAGACCACCTTTACGCCACACACAGAGGTGCATACAAAGCTCTCCCTCGCCCTCCATTTGTCCATAATTCTATTCTCCTGATTACTGCTTACAAGCTAAAATTAAAGCAGGAAGTACCAGTGACTCGCTCAATACGGAAGTGGTCAGATGACGCAGATGCTACAGAACTGTTTTGCTAGCACAGACTGGAATATGTTCCAGGATTCATCCAATGGCATTGAGGACTACAAAGGGAAACCCAGCCGTGAGCTGTCCAGTGACGCGAGTCTACCAGACGAGCTAAATGCCTTTTATGCTCGCTTCGAGGCAAGCAACACTGAAGCATGCATGAGAGCACCAGCTGTACTCAGAGCATGCACGGACCAACTGGCAAGTTTCTTCACTGACATTTTCAACCTCTCCCTGCACGAGTCTGTAATACCTACGTGTCAAGCAGACCACCATAATCCATGTGCCAAAGAAAGTGAAGGTAAAATGACTACCGCCCCGTAGCACTCAAGTTGGTAGCCATGAAGTGCTTTGAAAGGCTGGTCATGGCTCACGACGGCAGGTAGCCTAGTGGTTAGAGCGTTGGGCCAGTAACCGAAAGATCAAATCCCTGAGCTGACAAGGTAAAAAAAGAAATCGGCCATTCGGCCCCTGAACAAGGCAGTTAAACCCACTGTTCCTAGGCCGTCATTGTAAATAAGAATTTGTTCTTAACTGACTTGCCTAGTTAAATAAAGGTTCAATTTTTAAAAATGAAATAAAAACATCAACTCCATCATCCTGGAAACCCTTGACCCACTCCAATTCGCCTACCGCCTAAACAGATCCTCAGATGACGCAATCTCAACTGCACTCCACACTGCCCTTTCCCACCTGGACAAAAGGAACACCTATGTGAGAATGCTGTTCATTGACTACAGCTAAGCGTTCAACACCATAGTGCCCACAAACCTCATCACTGAGCTAAGGACCCTGGGACTAAACACCATCTGCAACTGGATCCTGGACTTCCTGATGGTGGTAAGAGTAGGCACAAACACTTCTGCCACGCTGATCCTCAACAATGGGGTCTCCTCAGGGGTGCATGCTTAGTCCCCTCCTGTACTCCCTGTTCACCCACAACTGCGTGGCCAAGCACGACTCCAACACCATCACTAAGTTTGCTGACGACACAACAGTGGTAGGGTTGATCACCGACAACGATGAGACGCCCTATAGGGAGGAGGTCAGAAACCTGGCAGTGTGGTGCCAGGACAACAACCTCTCCCTCAATGTGAGCAAGACAAAGGAGCTGATTGTGGACTATAACATCAATTGGGCTGTAGTGGAACGGGCCGAGAGTTTCAAGTTCCTTGGTGTCCACATCATCAACAAACTATCATGGTCCAAACACACCAAGACAGTCGTGAAGAGGGCACAACAACACCTTTCCCCCTCAGCATCCTGACCGGTTGCATCACCGCCTGGTATGGCAACTGCTTGGCATCAGACCATAAGGCCCTACAGAGGGTAGTGTGAACGGCCCAGTACATCACTTGGGCCAAGCTTCCTGCCATCCAGGCCCTATATACTAGGCGGTGTCAGAGGAAGGCCCAAAAAATGGTCAAAGACTCCAGTCACCCAAATTGTATTTTTTTACTTTAATTTATTTAGTAAATATTTTCTTAACTCTATTTCTTGAACTGCATTGTTGTTACGGGCTTGTAATTAAGCATTTCACGGTAAGGTCTAGACCTGTTGTATTCGGTGCATGTGACAAATAAAATTTGATTTCCATGTTTAATCCAGTTAATTGAGGAAGTTAATTGAAAACCGGCCATTATTAGAGGATTTTTTAATTCATGAATTGCATTTAAATTCACTTCCTGAATTGAACTGATTGAAAATCAATACTCCCAACTTTTTTCGACAGTCATCATATTCATCTAGGGGCTTGTAAGTAAGCATTTCACTGTAAGGTCTACACCTGTTGTATTTGGCGCATGTGACAAATACAATTTGATATTGAAATTCCTAATGTTCTGTGTGTGGTTCATATTTCTCTCACTCCTGTCTCACCTTGTCCAGTGTATTTCTCAGTGCGTTTTTGTCCTTCTCCAGGCGGACGGCCTGTCTCTCTGCATCCTTCTTCTCTGTCTCCAGCATGGCCACAGCCCTCTGCAGCCCCCGCAGCCTCTCCTCTGCAGACACCCTCTCTGTCTGGGCAGACTGGGCACTGCGCTGGGCTTCTGTCAGACTGGCAGACCGCTGACGCAGGGCCTAAAGGAGAGACAGGGTGAGGGAACAGCTATACAGATGAGATACAGGCCTATGTCTCCCGCTCTTTTTGTTACATTTTTTAAAATGTAAATTCTTCACATGCCCCTGCTATGTCCTTACCACTCTCCTCCTGTGTGTGTGTATAAGGTTAGTGTTGAGGAAATTATTATGTATGAGCAAAAGTCTCTCTCTTTCATTCTCGTTCTTTCTCTCCCTCTCACCTCCTGTGTGTGAGCCAGCTCTGCCTCCAGCTCTCCTCGTCTCAGGTCGCTCTGAGTCAGCTCAGTCTGTAGGCTCTGGACGCGCTCAGTGAGGGCCGTCATGCCTCTCTTCCCGTCCGTCAGGGACGCCCGCGCTCCATCCACTCGCTCCTGAAAACAGCAACACTACATTCAGTTTCATTGGTTCAATCTAGACTACTCATTACAATTTGCTCTAATCCTATTTAAATTACAGGGATGAGCCTTGACAAAAACAAACACTTGAATTTCAGCCCACTGTCCTATCAATGATTCCTCCTCCACCTACCTGTAGATGCCTGCGGTCCTGCTCGGCCAGCCCCAGGGTCTTCTGCAGTGCGACAAGGCGCCCCTGGGTGGCGCTGTGGGCAACGGTGGCCTCCTGGAGGCTCTGGGAAAGGCTCTGGTTCTTCTCTCTGAGACAGACCTCTCCCTCCTGGGCTTTAGACAAAGCCTGGCTCAGCCTGTCCAACTCTCTCTGGAGCGACGTCACACAGCTCTCCCCCTCCGCCACCTGGGACAGATGTACAACACAGTGTGTGAGTGGTTTAAGTCAGTGTGTCTTAGTGTGTTTCCGTTTAAAGCTGGTTAAATCTCAGCAAGACGTGCCTCTATCGAGGGTGTACTTGTTCCTCTATAGTAGATTGATTGAGTGTTCATTCAGTGTGCTACCTGTTTGACTAGTGCATCATGGCGCTCCTGGGTGGCCTGGTTCTCGGCCTCCCTGTCCCCCAGGCTCAGTTTGAGTCTCTGCAGCTCCCCTTCCAGGCTGCGTCTCCCCAGCTCCACCCTGGTCCCCCGGGCCTCGGCAGCCTCCAGGGCCTCCCGCAGACGCCTCCGCTCAGCCTCCAGACGCACCTCGCCCGCACGCTGCTTACTCAACTGGTCCTACAGGTAGGGAGGGGGAGGAGGGGAGAGGAGAGTGAGGTGAGAAAGGGGTAGAGAATGAGAGAGTGACAGAAAGAGAAGGAGAGAGCTAAAAGAGATGAAACTGGCAGACTGGCAGTCACATCAAGGTCACATGTCAAAGCCAGCCAGCCAGTCCATACAGTTACAGTATGTCATGGTGACCCAGTCTGGCAGCAGAATGGCTGCTCTGTAGAGATATAGAACTAGACACGAGGGGAAAACAGAGACACTCCACAAACACACTCTCAGAGAGGCCAGATAGACATAGACACACAGACAGACAGTTGATCCACAGATGGCCACATCCCTTCGTTCTTCTCTCAACTCTCCATAATGTTGAAATCCCCCCTTGCTCCCGAACTTCCTCCCCTCTCTTTCCAGCAACATAAATCATTTGAGTCTTTTCCCAGGAATAGTCTATTAAATGATCTACTATTTGATTCTGTGGCTCCTAACTATAATCTCTAGAATCATAAATACCTACCCTCCTTTCCCTTCATTCGTCTTTTCCATTACACTTTATCCCACTAACCCTCTCAATCACTCTATTTCCTTCTCACACAGCCAGTCCATTTCTCTCCCTCTTTCCCCATGCTCCCTCTGTTGTCGGCTATGGGGAGTGTTTTAAAGGGTGGTGTGAGGGTTGGACTTAGAGGACTGGACATATGGACAGTTGCTTTGCCCAGAAATATGACATGGAGTTTTGTTTAATGACTCAGTATTCTGTGGCATCTGTTACGACAGTTTTCTGCTTCCACCTAGTGCTTCCTGCAGGGTCACCATATGGCAGGTCAGTGGTCAGCACTGTGTGTTAGCAGACACTAGAATCCTTGTCAGGGAATATATTCTACAGTAAGTATGTGTGCGTGTATGTCTACCTGTGTGTGTTTTTTCTCCGTCTCGGCAGTCTGCAGGGCTCTCTCCAGCTCCTTGACTCTGTCAGTGAGGGCCCTCCTCTCCCTCTCTCCCCTCCTCACCGTCTCCTCCTGCTGCTGGAGCATGGCCTGGGTCGAGCTCAGACGCCCGTCAACACCACGCTTACCTGGACGGAAACACACAGACAGTCACAACACTGGAGCATTCACAGACAAGGTCTTTATGCTAACGTGTTCCTAATGTGTGCTCTCCCCGGGTCTTTGTATGTCTGTCAATGACTTCACTGTGTAAATTATTCTCTTGGCCTTCTTATGGTTTGCGTGTGTGCGACATGTGTATGTGTCTCACCCTCCTGGCACTCCTGCAGTGTGTTGTGTAGCTGAGAGAGGCGGTTCTGGGCGGAGTCTCTCTCCCCTGTCACCTCCTCCAACTCTCTCTGTAGCGCCCCCAACTGGCAGCGAGCCTCGTCCTGAAAACCAACATCAGGAACACATTTCAACAACATGCCTTCAGACAATCTGACAGACTTTTAGCATTCCCTACAGTCACATATCAGTGCTGCAGAGATGTTTACAGCACAATGTTGAGATAATTCATCTACAAGTAAAGAGTGAAAAGGGACTTCAATCTGTTAGAATAGGAGAATGTGTATAAAATCGAAATATGTGTACTGCTCTGCCCATGTAGTGTGGCTGTAGTACCCGGTCTCTCTGAGCTTCTCGGAGCTCCTGGAGGAAGTCTCTGAGGCCGCAGCGCAGCGTCTCAGGGTCCAGCTCAGGCAGGGGCATGGGGAGGGGGGTGTCACCCTGCTCTGGGGAGATAGGCCTTGAGCAGCCCAACGTGTTGTCAGGGGTCGAGCCGCCAAAATCTGGAAGAAAAGAGTATATACAGTATAACTCCTCACAATTTATGTCCCACTTTCACATTGACATGTTTTGTGATATATGAGCATTTTACCCTCACCTTTTGGGGGTGAAAGTGAGCAGCGTAGGGGCGAGAGGCTGCGGGGACGTGTAATGCTGCTGTAGGATGCTGCTGGGGGGCTCCCTCTGGGGCTCCTGCCCCTGCCCCCACTGGCACTTCTCCGGCCCCCCGCCCCAATGCCCAGCGTACGGGTCAGTGCCGACTGCAAGCTGCCCAGACGGAACTCCAGCTCCCTGCGTCCGGCCTCGGCCCGGGCCAGCTCTACCTCGGTGGCAGCCAGGCGGCCCTGGGCCTCGCTGAGCTGCAGGCTGGATTGGGTGAGGGAGTCCTGGGCTGTCTGGGCCCGCAGGGACAGGTTCCTGGCCTCATCCTGGAGCTTCTTCTCACAGCCCCGGGCATCCTGAAGCTGGGCCGTCAGCTCCCTCTCACATCCCCGCCAGCCTAACTCTGACTCTGTCAGACGCCTCTGGAGGATGGACAGCTGGAGGGAAGAGGAGGAGGGGGGAGGATAGAGATGGGAAGAGAAGTACAGTAGAGAGGGATGTGTAGAGGGCAGTTGATTAAGTTTTATGTTTAACCAAGCATAAATACAATCTAACCTCTCACTCTACTACACCCAAACCTCTCCCTCCTCACCTCTTTCTTGATGGAAGTCCTGGCTGTGTCAGCCTCGGCCAGCTTCTGTTTGAGAGAGAAGATATCCCGCCCTCTCTCCTCCTCTCTCTGCTCCTCCAGGGAGAGACGCGTTTGCAACTCAGCCACCTCCCTCCCTTTCTGTTCCTTCTCTCCATCCAGTACCTTCACCTGATGGAGTGATCGAACGGAGGACAAGTTCTAGAATATGTCTAAGCCAAGGCCTGGAGTTTTTTCCTGGTAAGATCCAGTGGATAGCAAGAACTCAATGCCCTAGTGAAGTTTGAGTTCTCTACAGCAGGTAAGGTAAACCAATAAGTGTAAAAGAATAAACAAAGTGTTTCAGAGATGTGAGGGTATGTGTGACTGACCTGTCTGCGTAGCTCCTGCAGCTCTCTCCGGGCCTCCAGCCGTGACCTCTCCACCTCTCTCAGACAGCTGCGGAGCTCCGTCACCTCTCTCTGTGCAGATGACAGGCTCTCCTCCAGAACAGCCAGCCGCTGCTCCTTCTCCTCACACTGACGCTTCACACTGACACACACATATTTCGTCCTTTAGTATACAGTAGATGCCTTCTGTGCATAATTTTTACTACCTAACAGAGAGTGACACTAGTATATTAACATTTGAAAGGTGACAATCAGGGTCAGAGGTATGCAGCTAAGTACTACCTGATTCTCTCAGTCTCTGCACTTTTCAGAGTCTCCCTCAGCTGGGTATTTGATAAGCTGAGTGTGTCTTTCTCCTTGGTGACATCAGTGAGGGTGCGCCGTAGCTCTACCCCATCCCTTCTGTACCCCTCCCCAGTGTCACGGGTTTGGTTGAGGCGCCTGTCCATCTCCAGCATGTCCCGCCTCACCTGGTCTCGGCTCTCCTCACTGGCTGAGAGAGAAGCTCTGCACTCCTCCAGCTGGAAGAGGAAGTTAGGGAGAGTGGTGAAGAAACGTTGAACCAGAAATGGTCACCGGCTCCATCCCTGACTCTAACCGCCTCTTACCTCTTTGAGGGCAGCATCAGTATGTGTCTGCAGGTCAGAGCTGTTCTCCTGCAACCGGTGCAGCTCCCGCTCATGAACACTGCCAGCCTCCTCCAGCTGAGAGCGAAGCTCCAGTAACTCACTGGTCAGAGCTCCCACTGTGGCCTGCCGACAAAGTCAGGGAAACTTTCATGTCTTTAAAAAAAGTTCACGGTAGTACAAAATGGGAACAGAGTTCTAAAACGGTCTATAATTACCCTCTCCTGTTCTTTGTAATACGCTGCCTCTCTGGCCAGTCTGTCCAGCTCCAGGGTTGCAGTACCCAGCTCTGCCTGCAGGATGGACACTCTCTCAGACAGCACCGCTTTCTCTGCCTCCTTCTGGGACAGCATCTGAGAGGGAGAAAATAGAAAGGGCCTCTAGAAGTGGGGATATGGATCACAACCTCATGAGAGTAGTCATCTCTTATCCACATTTGCTCTGCACTTCATTACAGACAAATGTAACGCAATGGTAAATCTAAGCACTGGCGGTAGTGCTATAGGTACAGGGGTGTAAGAAATATTTCTGCTATTTTCACTGCCGGAATTAAGAGTGCAATAGCTGCAGGTGGCTCGAAATGGCTAGGTTTTGATTAATAAACAAGTTGTAGGTGTGAGAAGGGCTTGAGAGCAGGTAGGGGCGGCAGGTAGCCTAGTGGTTAGAGCATTGGACTAGTACCGAAAGGTTGCAAGATCGACAAGGTAAAAATCTGTCGTTCTGCCTCTGAACAAGGCAGTTAACCCACTGTTCCTAGGCCGTCATTGAAAATAAGAATTTGTTCTTAACTGACTTGCCTAGTTAAATAGAGCTACAACGGTGTTTGTCAGACCATGAGACATCCCGAAAATCGGTCTTCTCATGAAAACGTCGGAACGATTTGGCATACAAACTAATGAGACTCTCACAATAGTGTTCTCCATTTTGCTCTACAACCCCCACAAAGGTAGCCCATGCAAATGAATGGATGTATGGAGGTAGTTTGTTCCAACAAAAATAAGGGGTTAAATATGTGTCCCAAAAAATATATATATTCCTGAGCTTTCTTATATCTCCTAGATACAGGACAGACACGTCAAAGCCTTATTCCTTATGATATATGTTTTTACTGTCTTTTTTGTCCATTTATGAATGTGTTATTCAATGTGTTTCTATGGGCTATAGTAGTAAAGGCCAAATTCAATATTTTATAATTTTTTTTAAAAATATAATTGTTGATACCTAAAAGGGTCCTAAAATTCCAAATCAAATAGCTAAATGATCCATGGTATGACCATCTTAAAACAATTACATATTTTAGCATTCCCCAACGGCTTAGACTTTTAGAGGTTTTAATCAACACATTCCATGGCTTAAAACTGCATGTGCTTGTCTCAAGGTCTGTAGGTTACTGATGGTATTTGCGTTGCCCCCAACTTCAATTAGGCTGGGGGCACGGATTATTTTCGTACTGGTCCATTGTGTATTTATATACTACAGTTTATTACAAAGCATACGCTACAGTAACGTGTAGGCTAATAGCAACAGTAAAAAAAACATTCAGTGTTTTCTTAATGCCCTGTTTGGCATCAACGAGCTTAGCCTAACCAACATGTCTTTACGCATCGCACTTTTCCGTCTTTGGTAACCGGATGAGAGGCGCTCTTTGAAGATGGGGATGGATACTTGAACAAGCAAAATTAAGTATGCAGGTAGGCATATGTGTGTATGTTTAAGGATGTGCAGTACTGTATATTTTCAAATCAAGGCACTCTGACGAATAGACGATTTAAGGCCGTTACTACAGGCTGAAATGACCTTTTTGCAAATACCTATACATTGAGATTTGTTGGTATTTTGGCTCACTAATATTAGTATTTAAACACATAAAACAATCAAAATCTTGATGAAAATGTATATTTGCTTTTATTTAGCTTACCATCAAAGTTTCATGAATTTTAACCACTTTAAAATGGTCATACATCCATAATTTCAAAACTCACTATTTATAATTACACTTAAGTTAAAAGCCATTTTCATAGAGAATGTAACAAATTGGAATATATATATAGTAACTTAGTTTGAAGAGATGGTGATTGGATCTAAAAAGGTGTTTGGTCATCTAAATTCAGTGTACTCGTCTTTAACTGCCCTTTACTGAAAGTCAGACTCTTCCCACATGTCAACTCCTTTTCCTCAGCTTCAGTAGCATCTGCTTTCACCAAATTGTGTATGGTAATACTTAGTTATATTCTCAAGACTTGCCCAGAGGAAATTGTTGATATGTTGTAAAAAATAAATAATAAATCTCTCGATAATACATTTGCCAAAAATGCATTTTATAAACATGGCTTTAGTATTTTACAGCTAGAAATATGAAAAAAAACATGTATCCACAATCTGCTCTGAGTCAGTCCTGTCCTGGAGTGTCTTAACAAAATTAAAACAAAAATATTTAGGGTGAATTAATCCAGTGTCCAGAAAAATAGATTTGCACATATGTGCATATTTAATAAGTTATTGCCTCATTTGCATATTTTACCTCAATATTTCAGAACATTTCAGTAGACCATTTAAAACCTAATTTATTTATTTATATACTTAGCTCATGGCTAGGATAACAATATGCACCTATGTGATGCTTCTAAACCAGCCTTGATTAAGGGAAAGGTAGGCAATGCTTGGTTTTTAATAAATTTAAACGGGATGGAAACCAATCGTTTTTTAATGTTTCTACACTGAACAAAAATATTAAAAACACAACATGCAACAATTTATAAGATTTTACAGTTCATATTAGGAAATCAATCAATCAAAATAAATTCATTAAGCCCTAATCTATGAATTTCACGATTTATAGATACATACAGATACAGTATGCATCGGTTGGTCACAGATACCTTTAAAATAAGGTAGGGACGTGAATCAGAAATCCAGTCAGTATCTGGTGTGACCACCATTTTCCTCATGCAGCGCGACACCTCTCCTTCGCATAGAGTTGATCAGGATGTTGATTGTGGCCTGTGGAATGTTGTCCCTCTCCTCTTCAATGGCTGTGCGAAGTTGTTGGATATTGGCGGGAACTGGAACACGCTGTCGTACAAGTCGATCCAGAGCATCCCAAACATGCTCAATGGGTGACATGTCTGGTGAGTATGCAGGCCATGGAAGAACTGGGACATTTTCAGCTTTTAGGAATTGTGTACAGATCCTTGCGACATGGTGCCTTGCATTATCATGCTGAAACATGAGGTGATGGCGGTGGATGAATGGCACGACAATGGGCCTCAGGATCTTCTCACAGTATCTCTGTGGATTCAAAGTGCCATCGATAAAATGCAATTGTGTTTGTTGTCCATAGCTTATGCCGCCCGATACCATAACCCCACCGCCAGCATGGGGCACTCTGTTCTCAACGTTGACATCAGCAACACGCCCACACGATGCAATACACGCTGTCTGCCATCTGCCCGGTACAGTTTAAACCAGGATTCATCTGTGAAGAGCACACTTCCCCAGCATGCCAGTGGCCATCGAAGGTGAACATTTGCCCACTGAACTCGGTTACGACGCCTAACTGCAGTCGGGTCAAGACCCTGGTGAGGCAGATGAGCTTTTTGAGACGGTTTCTGACAGTTTGTGCAGAAATTTTCATCAGCTTTCCAGGTGGCTGGTCTCAGATGATCCCACAGGTTAAGAAGCTGGATGTGGAGGTCCTGGGCTGGCGTGGTTACACGAGGTCTGTGGCTGTGAGGCCAGATGGACGCACTGCCAAATTCTCTAAAACGATGTTGGAGGCAGCTTATGGTAAAGAAATAAAAATTATGTTATCTGGCAACAGCTCTGGTGGACATTCCTGCAGTCAGCATGCCAATTGCACACTCCCTCAAAACTTGAGACATCTGTGGCATTGTGTTGTGTGACAAAACTGCACATTTTAGAGTGGCATTTTATTGTTCCCAGCACAAGGTATGTCCTGTGTAATGATTATGCTGTTTAATCAGCTTCTTTATATGTCACACCTGTTAGGTGGATGGATTATCTTGGCAAAGGAAAAATGCTCACTAACAGGGATGTAAATAAATCTAGCTACAACATTTGGGAGAAATACGCTTTGTGTGTGTATGGAACATTTCTGGGATTTTTTTATTTCAGATCATGAAAAATGGACCAACACTTTACATGTTGCGTTAATATTTTTGTTCAGTATAAATACAAGATTCACCGGCACAAAATGCACGTCTCTCTTCCATGGGCAATGTGCGTCGTGGCTGGAAAGGCTGCGCTTCCGCTCTCAAAATGCATGCCATTTTTAACTGCGTTACCGTTAAGACCTGCTTTTTGTGAGTCTTACAACTTCCCATTAGCGCTGCATAAAATGGTCACTTTTGCGCTTGTTTTTAAGGACACCCCTCAAATATTGCCATCCCTCCCACCTCAGTGAAAGCGAGCTGATATAAGAAAGGTTAATTGCCAAACCTGGCGTTAGGGCTGGAAAATGCCAGTGCACAGGTTTTACATGACAGCTTTTACATGACAGCTTTTACATGACACCCTCAGACCTTAGCGCCAGCTGAAAATAGAGCCCGCATTGTGTTTGTATGGTCTCTCAGATGTGCCTGACCTGTTGTTTCTCTGTCTCTGCCTGTAGCAGACTCTGATCTCTGTCGTGCTGCAGACTCCTCACTTCATCTTTCAGGTCCTCCCGGTCTCTCTCGGCTCTGAGGAGCTGCTCCTCTGCCTCCTGTCTGACCTGTCGCAGTGCCCCCTCCTGTTCAAACTCCAGACTGCGACGCAGGGCCTCCTGGAGAACAAACACACTCAGTTGTTCATGTTCATTGTATGGGTTAAACCAGCCCAAATAAAGAACATGAACAACTGAGTAGAATCAAGACCTACAGTGAGACACCTTGGGCAAAGCAAGAACAAATTTCTTTACAGTAAAACCATCCAAATAGTACTCTTACTGCTATCACAAACACTTCTCCAAACAGGACTAGACAGACAAACACAATCCAGCCTGAGCCCTCCTCACCTTCTCAGCGGTCAGTCTCTCTGCCTCCTCCTGGTGGTCAGTGATGGCGGTGTGGAGGGCCTGCTGGGACTCCTGCTGGGTGGTAGTCAGGGCCTGGCTCAAAGCCTCTCTCTCCCTCTCACTCTGCGCCAGCACATTCTCTCCATCCGCACGCACACGCCTCAGCTCCGCTATACAGGACAATATCAGACATGATGACCAGTTTCACACCTGTGTTCATACAGACTCAGTCATACAACAGATACACCATCAAACGCAGCAACAGTTTTTAACTAAGGGTTGTAACCCTCTCCACTCACAGCCCCATTCTTATATGGGTTGAAAATGGCAGATTTTGTCATTGTAAACGCCTAATTTGGATCACAGTGGCTGTAGAGTAACATGCTATACATGACACCAGAGCCCCGGTTCTCCACTTCACAGAGCTGGGTTTTGGCTGACAGCCTTTATAAACTTGAGCACCGTGCACGACTTGAAGAGGCCCATCCCTCCGACTAATCAGCTACTTTTGCACATTTGTTGTTGTCCGAGTGAGGGAAATGCTGTAAATCGAGAGGAGTCGAGGAGTGTTTTGAAAGATGAGACGTTGAGAATTATAATAAATACCGCTTTGATGTCATACAAGCAAACCACACACCCGTGAGTCCAAACGTTTACTTCACATTTCCGTATTAGAAAACTCATGTCATTTACAGTATCAACATTTATGATCACTATGGCATGTGCTATACCCCAGGTTGTCCTGAACACAATGAGCCTGTTTGTCGTATTGTGTCGAAAATTTGCCACAGAACACGCACTTGAATGCACTCATGACTCCATTCTATGTGAAATTACAATCTATTTGTCTGAAGTGGCCTTGGAAAGCCTAACACTGTAAGATCGTATTTTATAACTTAGCTAGCCATGTTGGCAATAGAATAAGCTTTCAAATCATGCCCACCTGACCCAGATTGGGATTTACAGTATAATGGAACATTTTGGGATTGCGTTTTTTCTTATTTTGCTCCTATTCCAAAATGTCAATGAATATTCTTATTATGTTACTGAATGTATTTTCAGATTTCGTTATTTACAAATGCTGTGAAAAGTCCAGTAAATGTAAAATGCACATAAAATCAACAGTGTAATGTTTGGATTCAGTCTTGTGTCAGGTGAACTGTTGTGTCCTTTCCCCATAATCTCCAAAGTGTTTTCTTTCAATTGCTACCCTGGTCATGCATATGCTTTTCATAGTTCTGTTAGAACCATTTCAATTTGGCCATATCCATATAGCCCAATTTCCACGAGTGTAAGGGGTTAAACAGGTTTCTAATTCCTGATCTATGGCTCTCTCCCTCAATGTTCCTTAATCATTTTCTTCCATTCCAACATATCCATCCTCCTCTCTTCCTCTCACAGACTTTCTCTCTCTCCTACCTATTCTCCTCTTCTCACCCATTTATTTAATTTCTCTCTAAATGGTCTTTTATTTATCATCCTCCTCTGTCTCTCTCCATCTCTCACCGGTGGTGGTCTCCCTGAGTAGCCGCAGGCTCTGGTTCTCTGCTTCTAGCTGCTCTCTGCGAAACTCTAGCTGAACCAGCTGCTGCTGCACCTCAAACAGGCTGGTCTCCAAGGCCTCCCGCTCTGACCTGCAGGGGCATGGACACTAATATTAGGGACCAATTCGTTAACACACACACACAGAAATACACACACCGTCGGTCAGACACACAGATCTCTCACCTGAATGCGGCCAACTCCTCTGTTAGTGTGGCGTTCTCTCTCTCCGATGCAGTCAGCTGGACCACTAGCCCCGCCCTCTCCCTGACCAGCTCCGCCCGGCCCCGCCCTACTTCCTCCAGAGCCACGCCCTGTCTCTGTTCCTCACCGCGGGCCATGCCCAACTCTGCCCCCAGAGAGCTCACCTCGCCACACAGCTGTCAGCAGAGATACACAGGTACATGCAGTAAAACTGTACACATTTACAGACATATTCACTGGAACAATGAGGTTTCAGAACCCAGTGATTTTCATGCACTGTTAATTACTGATTAGTCCAGAGTGACAGAAGCTCTTTCTTGCCACATTCCCATTCAGTGGAGAGGACACTCATCATTTACCTGAGTGACTTTGTCCTGCAGCTTCACTCTATCGGCCCTGAGGCTCTGAAGCTCCGCCTCCATCCCCACCCTGCTCAGCTCAGACTCCTGCAAGGACTGGTGGAGGGCGAGGCGGGCGGAGTCCAACTCTAGCCTGTCTTGCTCCAATCGGACGAGCTCATCTCTGATGGTCATCTTCTCCTGCTCCGCTTCATGTTTCTGGGCCTGCAGGTAGGCCTTCTCCTCTTCAAGCTGAAGAGAGAGAAACATGGACACATGTGAGAGACAGGACGGGTGTGCAAGGCTTACATTTAAAACTACAAGCGATCTTGATAGGCAATACGCATACCATGATATCATGGCTTACAGAAAACATATTAGCAAGGGCAATGCTTTGATGAAGATGACATGGTTACTCTTGCATCAGTTCTATATGACATCCACCACAAGTGTCAGTCAAATGTTGATCAAGGTGTTGGTCCCACCTGGCTGATGATGGAGTTGAGGTCACACTTGTCCTGGGCCAGGCCCTCATTCATGCTGCCCATCTTGGCCAGAGAGTCTCGGAGGGCAGCCTCCTCAGAGTGAAGCTTGTTGACCAGCAGAGAGAGCTCTGCATTACTGCTCTCAGCCTGGGGGACCAGGGACAAAACATACAAGGATATGTAACACAGAGGATAGGTAACCTTTCAACATAGAACAGAGAGGAAGTTAAAGGGACCAAAAATATGACAAGCAAACACAAGAGGAGCCAGATAGTTATAGTGACATCCGTATCCGTATCTGTGTGTGTGTGTGTGTGTGTCATACACGGGCCAAAGCCTCAGTGAGCTGGGTCTTCTCTCCTTCCAGCAGCTGCCTCTCCACCTCTGCCTGGTGGTGAGTCTCTCTCACTGTAGACAGCTCCCCTCTCTGGACAGATGCCCGGCTCTCACTCTGCTCCCACTGCTTCTGACTGTGGGGACAGGTACCAGGGACAGAGGACAAGGATAGGAATACAGTTATATACAGTATACTTGCAATTTCCTCCTTCTAATTCTCATAATTTACTTCCTCATCTCCTCCTTTCTCATACTTTCATCATTTACTTATTTTTCCCCCCATCACTCTCTCCCTTCCACCTTTATTTTCACACATTCTCACTCACACTCTGTCGGTCTCTGCCTTGGCCCGGTCTCTCTCCTGCAGCGCGTCCAACTTCTCCTCTCTCTCGTGATCCCTCTCTCTCTGGGCCGACGTCACGGCCTGCTGCAGCTTCTCACAGTCCATCTGCAGAATCTGGGCCTTGATCAGAGCTGCCTGGGCTGCCTTCTCCACAGCCACCTTCTCACTGACAGGATAGAGACAAAGACACAGAACATAACAGGACAATGGATACATTAGAAATATCTACTGAAATGTAACCATTAATATACATAGAGTAAGAGTTCTTTAACTAGGGCACTGAGGGTAGACACTTCCTGGTCATAAAGGGTTTTCCATCACCCAAGTTGTGTTAGAAGTCTGCCTGAGCCCTCCTGGTTTTACCTAGCCAGTGTGTCCCTGTCTTGTTTCAGACGGTCTCTCTCTCTCTGTGTGGTGTCCTTCTCTCTCTGAACTCCATCCCTCTCTCCATGCAGGGTCTGACTGCGCTGTTCCGCCTCCCGCTTGGCTGATTCCGCCTCTGCTAGCTGCCTGCGCAGCAATTGTACTGATGACTGGGCAGAGGACAGACGCCCTCGAACCTCCTGTGGACCAGAGAGACAGAGGCAGATGAGAGAGTGGGACACTGAACACTGAAAGTGATACAGAGGAACGAAGAATCTCAAGATAACTTTTATAGAAAAAAAGTTTGTATAGGAACGTTTGACAATGTAACATTGGAATAAAGCAACCTCAATTTCCAACCCCAGATAATAAATATAGTAAACCCATATAGATAGTAGTAGATGTGTTAATGTGTCCAGCTGCAGCAGAGGGACAGTGTGGAGGGGGTACCTGCAGCTGGAGATGTCTGCTGTTGACAGCAGACCGCAGAGCTGACAGGCTGGCCTCTGGGACGGTGGCCAACGAGGAGTAACGCCTGGGAGAGGTGGATCCCCATGGTGATGATGAGCGGTGAGGGGAGGAGCCACGGAGAAGAGCCAATAGAGGAGCCCCAGTGTTCTCCTGGTCTGCTTCTGATGACGAGTCCCCATCGGATAGGACAGTCTGGGAAGAGGATTCAATAAAGGGTTTTGGTCAAAGTTTCCGTTTGTTTGTTTGTTTGTTTTTGTGTTTGTGTTTGTGTTTGTGTGTGTGTGTGTGTGTGTGTACCTGGGCAATGTCTCTCAGTGTGTCCAGTAGTGTTTCAGTATGAGCCCTCATCACCTGCATGTCTGTCTCATCGTTACCACTCTGCTCCTGCAGGAGGATAGAACCATAGTGAGAAGGGAGAGGTATGAAGGCTAAGGAGGGCTAATGGCTACAGGAAGTATCTCTGCTGGGTTCACACAGGCCAGTCTCTCACCTCCAGTCTCCTGGTCAGTGAGGCCACATCTCTGTCTTTCTCTTCACTCTGGCCCTTCAGCCTCTCCACCTCTCGCACTGCATCTGACAGCCTGACCATAAACACACAGATCACTTAGCATACCATGGAATCTCTACGATGCACGTTACACTCCTGATTAGTCTACCACCACCAGGCAGATCAGGCTGCCACTTACTAAACACAAAGACACAGACAGAGACAGACAGTGTCTGAATCCCATAGGGCTCTGCTCAAAACTATTGTACTATGTAGGGTGCCATTTGGGACGTAGACAGTGACTGAGCAGTGTTCAGTTCTCTCTCTGACCAGGGGCCTCATTTATAAAACTGTGCGGAGGATTCACGTCAAAAGATGGCGTACGGACGAAACGCAGAAAGTGCTTACACACAAAAATATTCTGATTTATAACACAGTGCGCACACATGTCCCATGCCGGTTTCCCTTTATGAATCATAATCAACTCGAAATTTGGTGCACGTGAGCGAGCGTCTTGTCCCACCTTTTTAACGCCCATAGTTGCCTATAAATAGTCAGCGAAACGCCCCTAATTAATTTTCACGCCCCTAATTAATTTTCATCGGGATTTGCCGACAATGACGGCAAATCCTGACAGAAAGGCTGAAAAAAGAAGTTCTTGCAGGGGAAGTTGAAGCAAGAAAAAATATACTGTTTGGTGGACACAGAGTGGGCATTACAAATGCTAAAAAGGCGTTAGAGTGGCAGCATGTGGCGGACGCTGTGAATGCTGCTGGCTCAGAACGTCGGACCCTCTCAGAAATAAAAAAGAAGTGGTCCGTCAAAAGTGGTGGCCAAAAGGCGCATAGCCGTATACAGACAAAGTGTTTGTGCCACGGGCGGGGGAAAGGGGACACCGGAGCTCAATCCCCTTGATGAGCGACTTGCCGGTATTATAGGTGAATCCCTCCTGAGTGGAATAGTGACGGAGGTGGAGGGGGACACGGACATGCAAGACGCCCCGGATGATCCAGGTATGTAGTTAGTATTCCCTCGTTTGAAAAGAGTAAACCAAATGCATTCAAGTTGTGTTTAAAAATGTATTTACACAAACAATTGTGACATTTTCTATTGTTTTTAGTCGCTGCGTGTTCTACCGGGGCGGTGGTGCTGCAGCTGAACAGGAGCTGAGTGCGCCCAGCTCCGGCAACTCCACTGCACCTCGTGCGTCACAACCCTCCAGCGGCCGTGTCCTCACAGATGCAGTCCTGCAAACGCAAAGAGACACCATCGATGCTATTAACGAGGTTGCCAGGGAGTTGAAGTGGGACAGGCAACGGCCAAATCTTCCAACAGTGCCAAAGCAGCCATTGTGCGTCATTATGCATTGTAATTGCATGCCTTTTTATATCCACCCATTTGATTGTCAAAGCTACCCAATTGCGTAACACCTTCAGGTGTGGTAATTACCCTGATTGTAACTGACAGTGACAGGGCCATTATCACATTGACAGTTTTGCACAACAAACATGTGATAATAATATATGAAACTGTATACTTGTATCTGCCCGACTGAAGCATCAAAAACAGCATCAGTTTAAACGTAATTTGGCCTACTGTTCACCTTATTATGAGAATACATTTCATAACATGCAAGTATTGTTTAATGATTACAGATCCAATTAAATATGATTCCCGATTAAACTGTACAACATATTTGAGGGGTTCTTTTGCAAAAACAGACATCTCCGTTTGTATTTATTATCCTAAATCATGTTTTTTGTGTGTTTTTTATGTGCACTCCAGGGAACTCTTCATATATAATACGTGAGAGGTACTATTTTGATTTATTTTACACAATGGTATCAATTTCAAAGCGTTTCTCGAGTTTCATCCTTCTGCCATCAGAGTCGTAGTTTCTAATTTCTCCAGTTTATCTGCGTACGTATGGGTCATACGTACGTAAGTGTCCGTGGAGGACCGCACATTCTCCCGTCAAGTTTGTTTTTATAAATCCCCAAATTTGCTTCGAAAGTGGCGTAGACCTTCTTTTGTACCTACGCAACGTTTATAAATGAGGCCCCTGGTGTTCAGTTCTCTCCCTGACCTGGTGTTCAGTTCTCTCTCCCTGACCTGGTGTTCAGTTCTCTCTCCCTGACCTGGTGTTCAGTTCTCTCTCCCTGACCTGGTGTTCAGTTCTCGCTCCCTGACCTGGTGTTCAGTTCTCGCTCCCTGACCTGGTGTTCAGTTCTCTCTCCCTGACCTGGTGTTCAGTTCTCTCTCCCTGACCTGGTGTTCAGTTCTCGCTCCCTGACCTGGTGTTCAGTTCTCGCTCCCTGACCTGGTGTTCAGTTCTCTCCCTGACCTGGTGTTCAGTTCCCTCTCCCTGACCTGGTGTTCAGTTCTCCCTCCCTGACCTGGTGTTCAGTTCTCTCTCCCTGACCTGGTGTTCAGTTCTCTCTCCCTGACCTGGTGTTCAGTTCTCTCTCCCTGACCTGGTGTTCAGTTCTCCCTCCCTGACCTGGTGTTCAGTTCTCCCTCCCTGACCTGGTGTTCAGTTCTCCCTCCCTGACCTGGTGTTCAGTTCTCCCTCCCTGACCTGGTGTTCAGTTCTCTCTCCCTGACCTGGTGTTCAGTTCTCGCTCCCTGACCTGGTGTTCAGTTCTCGCTCCCTGACCTGGTGTTCAGTTCTCTCTCCCTGACCTGGTGTTCAGTTCTCTCTCCCTGACCTGGTGTTCAGTTCTCGCTCCCTGACCTGGTGTTCAGTTCTCGCTCCCTGACCTGGTGTTCAGTTCTCTCCCTGACCTGGTGTTCAGTTCCCTCTCCCTGACCTGGTGTTCAGTTCTCCCTCCCTGACCTGGTGTTCAGTTCTCTCTCCCTGACCTGGTGTTCAGTTCTCCCTCCCTGACCTGGTGTTCAGTTCTCCCTCCCTGACCTGGTGTTCAGTTCTCCCTCCCTGACCTGGTGTTCAGTTCTCCCTCCCTGACCTGGTGTTCAGTTCTCCCTCCCTGACCTGGTGTTCAGTTCTCCCTCCCTGACCTGGTGTTCAGTTCTCTCTCCCTGACCTGGTGTTCAGTTCTCTCTCCCTGACCTGGTGTTCAGTTCTCCCTCCCTGACCTGGTGTTCAGTTCTCTCTCCCTGACCTGGTGTTCAGTTCTCTCTCCCTGACCTGGTGTTCAGTTCTCTCCCTGACCTGGTGTTCAGTTCTCTCCCTGACCTGGTGTTCAGTTCTCTCTCCCTGACCTGGTGTTTAGTTCTCTCTCTCTGACCTGGCGTTGAGCTCAGCCCTTTCAGCGTCAGTCCTGGTCTGCAGGCTCATCATTTCAGCCACCCGTTCTCTGAGCTGCAGCTCCAGCTGCCCCCGCAGCGCCACCTCCCGCTCCAGAGCCAGAGCCGCCCCTCCCTCCCGGCTGCGCAGCGTGGAGGACAGGCCGGAGCAGGACGACTGGACAGAGTGGGAGGCCCGGGCCAGCTCGTTACGCATGTCTGACAGGTCCCTGGCAGGGGAAAAGGGGAAATATGAAAGAATTCAAAGACACACGCATGCAACTATATAATGTAGTGCATTTATGCAGTGTGTTGTGAGTTAGTTGTTCGGACCTCTCTGTGGCGCTCTTCAGCTCACAGACCTGTCTACGGAAGCCCACCACCTGTCGCCATACAGATAGCAGACGACTGTGCTCACTGCTGAAATAACTGTGGAAAGACTAAGTGAGAGAAATTGTGAAATGTCAATGTCACGTGACAGAAAATAAGAGAAGTGCTTCTAATATGAAAAATGAAAACAGCCATCCACAAAAACTATAATACAGACTTCCTCCTCCCTCCTCCAATCAGACTCCCTCTGCTCCAGCTCCTCCCTGGATTTGGACCAATCAGCAGTGAGTCTGCGTATGTCCTGGCTGAGTGCCTCATTGGCCAGTCCTGCCTGCTCCAACTGCTCTCTCAGCATGGCGTTCACTGCAGACAGACTGCTGCTCCTGTGGAGCATAACACGGCATTGCATCAATTGCATTGAATTCTGTATGTCATTAGTTTCATTGCTGATTGGCCCAGGCAGATTCCAATCACTAACCTTTGCTGCTCCTCCTCCAACCGGATGAGAGCATTTTCCAGGTCGCCGCACGGATCCTCCTCGTCTCGATGGTGGCTGTTGCTGGACATATCACAATGACCCTAAAGGGAAATAAGAATGACAGCTATGCATCAGATGTGAATTGTAGATTAACTCAATGTTGTTACTAAATGGCATGGTTAGTTGTTTCAGAATGTCTCCATAGTGGTGTAGAGCAGTACGAACACTCAGTCTGTGCTGCTCCAGCTCCGAGGACTTCTCCACTAGAGTCTGCTCCAGGTCTCCACACCTCTTCTTGTACTGCAGGACCTGGAGGGGAGGACACAGTGAGGTGATCTGCTCTCTGACTGGTGACATAATATAGATTCGGTAATCAGCACCAGGTTCCCATTTGTCAGCATCAAATGTTTTCATTCTTAGTAGGAGAGTCTGTAGAACAGTGATGTCATACAGGAAGACATCTATGAGGTTCATGAACTTACATCTCGTATTACTACCATGAAAAGAAAACACTGCCATCACCTGCTTTATGTTCATGTGTGTGTTCTTCTGTTGACAACTGAGAGGGTTGACAGACAATTACGGGATATGGGAGGTGAATTGAAACAGATGCATCATAGTGTGATACCTTAGCCTGCAGTTTCTGCACCAGCTGAGCCTGTCTTTGCTGGCCCTCCTGGTAGGCTGTGAGTTTACGCTTGTAGGCTGCCTGTTCCTCGTCCAGACGCCGGCGCAGGTCCATGTTCTGCTGAGCCTGGCTGCGAGACTCTGGTGAATCCCGCTCCCCGTCACCTGTCTCCAGGCGGAGTGCCTGCTCTAGCTATGTGGATGAGAACACATGGGGGGATGATGCACAGGGGGAGTCGCGGCCTTACGCTTCAGAGTACTAGAACTCAGACTGATATGTAACCACTGTCTTTCATCAGGTTTGCCAGATATGCTATAGAAAATAAATAAAATATGCTGAAATGTTTTACCATAATTCTATTTTATAAATTCAGAATTATTGCATGGTACAAGGTAGTTACATTTGCATCTACCTACCCCTATCTGACCAAAATGGTTTCTCCGAGGGCTCTGTGATTGAGGAGAGTTGTAAACAGCACTGTAATGAATGTTCAGGGCCTCTCCATGGAGAACACCACAGTTCAGTCTAGCAGTAAACACAAACCTGTCTCCATAGGAACCTCTGTAGGTCTCAACAACTGGGTCTACACAGATAAGCATCTGTATTCTACATTTAACCATAAAGCACTGACGTGGATTCATGTTATAGTAGCCTGGATGTTGGATTTTACCATTACATTTACATTAGTCTCATTTGTCAGAAGAGTCATTTTAACTGCAGGTTATCTGAATCACCATTTGAAGAACATCTGAAGATCAAAGGTAACATAGGAGATATTTCCGGTTTGTTTTAAAGCTGACAATCTTGCATGTACAACCACATTTAGTTAACGCCATACTACTGAGCCCCCCCCACTCTGGCCTGATCCCCCACTCTTCTCCCCTCTGAAGCCTCTGTTTACAATCACCAGGGGTGACGAACGCCATAGCAACATGCCACTTCACCTCATTCCAGTCCCGTAACCAAGGAGACGGACAAAACTCTTCCAAACAGACAAAGAAAATAGTAAAAGGAGAATTGAGATAGGGGTACATTGGTATTCCTTATATGTGTCTGTCAAATGCCCCTACGGAATGCCCCTCTGTGGCCTACTTTGTCTTTAGTGTTTGGTGTATGGCAACTCCTCCTACTAGTCCTCTATTGGAAAGATTTCAGACTACATTGGTGGGTCAAGAATTTAAACCCACCACATATTTTCCTCTAGCAACCAGGTTAGTGTAGTACTACAACCAGCCCAAATTAATAATTAAGAAGAGAACTCTAACTAATCGCCAACAAATGCATTCATTCTCCCTCTCTCAACCGCCATTTACTTATGTACTTCACATCTAATCCTGTTATCTTTTCCTGGATAATCTAATTTGATCTTTTACTTACTGTTGCCTGTCTTATGTCTCTCTCCCTTCACTCATCTCACGATCAATCTCTTTTTCCTGCCTTCTCTTCTGTCTCTTACCCTCTCGCTGATGGCGCTGTATTTGATAGCCAGCTCATCTCGGTCCGCCCTGCTATGGGCCAGCAGGTCCTCCAGCCTTCCCAGCTCTACCTGCAGCACCCGGTTCTCCTCCTGGACTGACATCACTGAGGACATGGCTCCTGGTGCTGGGGTGGGGAGGGGAAAGAGAGGCGCAGACAACCACTTGTGTTAATGAAGAGCACAGCGCTTCGTTCAATATTCAGGACACTACTTTGAAAACATCTGTGATTTTTTTTGAATAATCAGGTGGTTGGACACTTAATTCAAAATCGTATTTGTCACATGCGCCGAATACAACAAGTGTAGACTTTACCATGAAATGCTTACTTACGAGCCCTTTCCCAACAATGCAGAGTTAAAAATTACGAGAAATGTGTAAAAAATGTATTGGAAATAGTAACACAAAATAACAATAACGAGACCATATACAAGGAGGACCGGTACCGAGTCAATGTGCAGGGGTACAAAGTAGTTGAGGTAATATGTACATGCAGGTAGGGGTAAAGTGACTAGGCAATCAGTATAGATAATAAACAGAGTAGCAGCAGCATATGTGAAGAGTGTGTCTACGTGTGAGTGTGTGTGTGTTTTGAATTGTGACTGTATAGTATGTGTGAGTGTGTGGGTAGAGTCCAGTGAGTGTGTGGGTAGAGTCCAGTGAGTGTGTGGGTAGAGTCCAGTGAGTGTGTGGGTAGAGTCCAGTGAGTGTGTGGGTAGAGACCAGTGAGTGTGTGGGTAGAGTCCAGTGAGTGTGTGGGTAGAGTCCAGTGAGTGTGTGGGTAGAGTCCAGTGAGTGTGTGGGTAGAGTCCAGTGAGTGTGTGGGTAGAGTCCAGTGAGTGTGTGGGTAGAGTCCAGTGAGTGTGTGGGTAGAGTCCAGTGAGTGTGTGGGTAGAGACCAGTGAGTGTGTGGGTAGAGTCCAGTGAGTGTGTGGGTAGAGTCCAGTGAGTGTGCATAGAGCCGGTGCAAGAGAGTCAGTGCAAATAAAAACGGGGTCAATGCAAATAGTCAGGGTAGCCATTTGATTAACTGTTCAGCAGTTTCATCGCTATCCCACTCACGGCTCTCGTTGAGGTTCTTGGTGACGATCTCTCGGACTCGTGCAGGTAAACACGTAGGAGGGTCTTCAGGGGAGGCGCCTCGGACTGTCAGCCTCTTCTCTTCAGACAACACACTCTCCTCCAGCCTCTGGTAGGAAGACAGACACAGAAGCATTTATATTGGAGAAAGGAGAGTTAGGGGGAGAGAAAGCGAGAGAGCATGTACATTGAAGATGGGATAACAGCTGTTGCAGCCACCTACTAGTATTGTGTGAGGCTACTTTGATTATCCTGTTGAATGTGGACACTTTTGACAAATAAAATCTCCAATTTCCATTTGATTACCCTTTCTGCAATCCTTATCTTATTTGTGCGTTCATGTCCTCAGAGACAGACTAAAGCTCGGGGCCCTGCAGTGCACAGTGCCATGGGGACAGGTGGTGTCTCAGCAGTCACTCCTGTCTACCACAGAGCTGTGTTCAGAATAGAACACTGACCTCACACTCTGCAGAGTGCACATACACACACACATTTTCAGCACACAACATAGAGCAGAATGTATGGCATCTCTGTCAGAGTGTCAAACCATCAGCCTCCCCAGTGAAGACGTCTATTGTAATTACAACTAGCCTACATAATTATAACATATTGGGTGGCCTATTGATATTTCTGTAAATCAATTATTTACAGGAGAATAACAATTCACCATAAAAAAAAGAACGATAAATCAAAGTGCATTCATGCAATTGTCATGACATCACCTGTATGACAGATTCCAATTTGGAATCCGTGTTGGAATTCTCTGTGTCGCTCATTGAGAATTATCTCAATAACAGCAATATCTTCAGGCCTGAAAAATGTACTTTTGTCGCTCCAGTCCCGTGCGCTGGGAGCGTTATCAAATAGGATTAACCGTTCGATGTAGATCGCAATTAACGGATGCACGCGAGTAAATGCTTATCTAAATTTACGACACATTAGCAACTATAAAAATAAAAGCATATGTATGCTGTACAGACAGTCCAGAAAGTTGTGATAGTTTGCTGGAATCTCAGAATTTCTTACACGTCCCACAGGTGACTGCCCTGCTCGGTCCTTCTCTCCAGGACTGTCGGAAAGATTGAGGACAGGGGGATTAGCAGACTTTAAATCCCCCCTCCCTCCCGAGGAGCGCTTCCGTTTGCATTCTTTGCCTGGCCACCCATGCAGTTTAATTAGATTTTTTTTTTTTGCAGTTGAGTGTAGGGCTAACTAAATAAATTATTATTGTATTTAAAAAAATCTGCTGCAAATGTTAGTGGTTTTCAACAAAATATTGAGGAAATTTGTAGCCCGCACAAATTTCACAGTGCCTGCAGGATGTGCTTTGTACAGGTTTTTCAAGGCCCAATGCAGACAAAAACGTGATATATTTCCAAACTATGAGGTTGGAATAATACTGTGAAATTGATTATAATGCCCTTAGTGTAAAAGCTGTTTGAAAAGTTTTGGTGGGATGGAGTTTTGGCCTGCCTGGTGACATCAGTTAATAGACCAATAAGAAAGAGACTTCTCTGCCAATAACAGCTATACTGTACAAAAATATAAATGCAACAATTAAAGATTTTACTGAGTAACAGTTCATATAAGGAAATCAGTCAACTGAAATAAATTCATTAGACCCTAATCTATGGATTTCACATGATTGTGCAGGGGTGAAGCCAATTAAAATGGTCAAAGACACAAAAATAGCTTCACAAAAAAAACGAATTCTGATTGGCTGGGCCTGGCTCCCCACTGGGCCAATCAGAATTAGTCTTTCCCCACAAAAGGGCTTTATTCCCAGACAGAAATACTCCTCAGAACCTTTCTGGGATTTTTAAAGAATAAGCTATTTTTGTTTTAAATTAAAATGGTCAAAAAGACACAATCACAGTAAGGTACATACTTGTTACACAGAAATTATTTGATATTGAGATAAAAACAGCTGCATTGGACCTTTAAGAAGTCTGTGTGTCCATTCATCAGGCCTATTAGTGACATATAGTAGTTTCTTCTGTCATATAGAATAGAATTAGACAAGGAAGAGTTGTTAGGCTACACAGTATGAATAATGATGAGGGCAGCCACATTAAGGGGCATCCATGATCCCTACACCCCTCTGTAAATTGCAAATTTGGTGACAGTGACTACATGTCGGTCACTGTTTATAATGTTACAATATATTAAGACACACAACACATGACCAACAAGGAAGGAAAAGCAGAACAAATGTGTTCCTCTTTTCAGTATCTGGGGGCCCAGCTTGATCACTGTGCCTGCCACACCACTTCAATGCTTGAATTACCATGGTAACAGACATGCCTACAAAAGAGAGGGACTCAGAATGTCAATAACAGACCCCCCTATTCACAAAGCTCAGCCTTAACCACACCTCCACAACCTTCAGCATGTTGTCATTTTGAAAGGTGTACATAAATTATTGAGCCATTTTATTCTGCCACATAACTACTGTATATTTGGAAAATGTTAAATATTACACAATATTACAGATCAACATTCAGTTTTTAGGGTTTGTTTTGGGTTAAGGGCCCTCTTGTGGTGTCCCGGCAGAGCTGCATTGTATAGAGGCAAGGGTAATAGATACTTTTTTGAGCATGCAAGATCAGCATTTGAATCTTTGCGAATAAGTTAACTTGGAAACATAACCCTAGGTTAATCATAAAGCATATCTTAAGGTCTACAACAAAGGGCCCACAATTTGTCCTGGTCAGGTCATGAGAGTAAGAACTCCAGGCCCTAAGTGATCCTATTACCATGCAATTACCGGTACTGTAATAATAAGCAAGTTAGCCAACTAGGCCTAGCCTATTATAGCTCAGACAGGTTTAACCTGGGTAATGAATCTGGGTGTGGGTCTGTTTTCGGTCCTCTGGTAAAGCATGTATAGGCTACCCGTAGGCTATAAGGATTCATTCATTTGTCAGTTATGGCCGAAATCTCTGCTGTAACCCCTGAAATGTCTACGTAATACTGTACAGTGGTATCTAAACTAGAGCCAGCAAGAGTAGTCTTTGCATTCTACAAATGTAAGCTGTTCTGCTATAAAGGATAAATAAATCGTGGTCAGGCAGAATTACAAACGACTAATACTAACTATTATTATTGTGAATATATAAATTAAGATAGTCTTTTGGGGAATATTACATTGTTATAGGCTACGGTTAGGGTGTATTGTCAAAAGCGTCAAGTTACTTGGGTTTCACATCACTGAGCTGAATCCCCAAGCTGACAAGGTAAAAATCTGTCGTTCTGCCCCTGAGCAAGGCAGTTAACCGACTGTTCCCCAAAAGCTGAAGACGTGGATGTCGATTAAGGCAGCCCCCCGCACCTCTCTGATTCAGAGGGGTTGGGTTAAATGCAGAAGACACATTTCAGTTGAAGGCATTCAGTTGTACAACTGACTAGGCTTCCCCCTTTATGGTCCCGCCACACCGGCGAACAAGGCGCAATAGCGCCTCTTCAACCTCAGGAAGCTGAAGAAATTCTGCTTGACCCCTTCCGAGCCATGGCCTGTTTACCCCACTACCATCTAGAAGTCGGAGACAGTTCAGGTGCATCAAAGATGGGACCGAGAGACTGTTAAACAGCTTCCATTACAGACCATCAGACTGCTAAACAGTCATCACTAGCCACCCACACCCAGTACCCTGCACCTTAGTATCTGCTGCCCTATGTACATAGTCATTGAACACTGGTCACTTTATAATGTTTTATATATAGGTTCAGAAATGTTGTGAAATAGCACAGTTACAAATAGAAATCAAACTGGATGTACATCAGAAATAGAGGAAGGACTAAAAATAAAATATAACTTGTAAAACTGATTGTGTCTGTAAAATGTGCATAATATGTATTAGTTTACTCCAATTGGGGTAAGGGTGGTAGGGTTTGCAGGGAATAATAAAGGTATATTCTAAAAAAAAAGTATGTATATAGGTATGTGTATGTATACGTATGCATATGTATGGCTGTGTATGTATATATATTTACCAAAAAAAGATATGGGGGATTGGAAATGATGCAGACAAGTACACTGATGGAAGCAACAATCTTTCCCCTATATTAAGCTGATCCACCCCAAATTTTAAAAAAAATACACTGCTCAAAAAAATAAAGGGAACACTAAAATAACACATCCTAGATCTGAATGAATGAAATATTCTTATTAAATACTTTTTTCTTTACATAGTTGAATGTGCTGACAACAAAATCACACAAAAATTATCAATGGAAATCAAATTTATCAACCCATGGAGGTCTGGATTTGGAGTCACACTCAAAATTAAAGTGGAAAACCACACTACAGGCTGATCCAACTTTGATGTAATGTCCTTAAAACAAGTCAAAATGAGGCTCAGTAGTGTGTGTGGCCTCCACGTGCCTGTATGACCTCCCTACAACGCCTGGGCATGCTCCTGATGAGGTGGTGGATGGTCTCCTGAGGGATCTCCTCCCAGACCTGGACTAAAGCATCCGCCAACTCCTGGACAGTCTGTGGTGCAACGTGGCATTGGTGGATGGAGCGAGACATGATGTCCCAGATGTGCTCAATTGGATTCAGGTTTCGGGAACGGACGGGCCAGTCCATAGCATCAATGCCTTCCTCTTGCAGAAACTGCTGACACACTCCAGCCACATGAGGTCTAGCATTGTCTTGCATTAGGAGGAACCCAGGGCCAACCGCACCAGCATATGGTCTCACAAGGGGCCTGGGGATCTCATCTCGGTACCTAATGGCAGTCAGGCTACCTCTGGCGAGCACATGGAGGGCTGTGCGGCCCCCCAAAGAAATGTCACCCCACACCATGACTGACCCACCGCCAAACCGGTCATGCTGGAGGATGTTGCAGGCAGCAGAACGTTCTCCACGGCGTCTCCAGACTCTGTCACGTCTGTCACATGTGCTCAGTGTGAACCTGCTTTCATCTGTGAAGAGCACAGGGCGCCAGTGGCGAATTTGCCAATCTTGGTGTTCTCTGGCAAATGCCAAACGTCCTGCACGGTGTTGGGCTGTAAACACAAACCCCACCTGTGGACGTCGGGCCTTCATACCACCCTCATGGAGTCTGTTTCTGACCGTTTGAGCAGACACATGCACATTTGTGGCCTGCTGGAGTTCATTTTGCAGGGCTCTGGCAGTGCTCCTCCTTGCACAAAGGCGGAGATAGCGGTCCTGCTGCTGGGTTGTTGCCCTCCTACGGCCTCCTCCACGTCTCCTGATGTACTGGCCTGTCTCCTGGTAGCGCCTCCATGCTCTGGACACTACGCTGACAGACACAGCAAACCTTCTTGCCACAGCTCGCATTGATGTGCCATCCTGGATGAGCTGCACTACCTGAGCCACTTGTGTGGGTTGTAGACTCCGTCTCATGCTACCACTACCTGAGCCACTTGTGTGGGTTGTAGACTCCGTCTCATGCTACCACTAGAGTGCATGTATTCAAAAGTGACCAAAACATCAGCCAGGAAGCATAGGAACTGAGAAGTGGTCTGTGGTCACCACCTGCAGAACCACTCCTTTATTGGGGGTGTCTTGCTAATTGCCTATAATTTCCACCTGTTGTCTATTCCATTTGCACAACAGCATGTGAAATTTATTGTCAATCAGTGTTGCTTCCTAAGTGGACAGTTTGATTTCACAGAAGTGTGATTGACTTGGAGTTACATTGTGTTGTTTAAGTGTTCCCTTTATTTTTTTGAGCAGTGTATATATACTGTTTTACCCACTTTATATGTATATATTGTAGTGATGGCTCATCCTATAACTACTGCTGTACACACCTTTTTCTATTAATATACTGTCTATACACTTAGCATTATATCCCTGAACAAAAATATAAAACGCAACATGTAAAGTGTTGGTCACAGATTCAAGACATTTTCCATACGCACTAAAAGGAAATTGTGTACAAATTTGTTTACATCCCTGTTAGTGAGAATTTCTATTTTGCCAAGATGATCCATCCACCTGACGTGTGGCATATAAAGAAGCTGATTAAACAGGTGCACCTTGTGCTGGGGACAATAAAAGGCCACTGTAAAATATGCAGTTTTGTCACAGAGGGATGATATGTTAGCTAGCTGGCTATCCAACACTGGAACTCTTCCAAGTCAAGGTAAACTTTTGGTTTTATTAATTTATTGCCACTGGGGCCTACCGGTGTAATTGCCAAACTGCTTTCTGCTGAGTGTACTGCATGATTTTTGCGTTAGTTCTTGTAGCTATGTTGACTATGACGTTAATATTTCTTAATGGGATTGACTGTATTGGTAGATATTACTGCACTATTGGAGCTAGAAAACACAAGCATTTCGCAGCAACTGCAAATCTGTGTACGCGACCAATAAACTTTTGATTTGATGAAACCCAGACTTCCGTGACCAACCACAACAATGGCCCACTACTGACGCGCCCAATCAACGTTTCAAAAACTTGGAAACAATTTTGCAAAGCGAGAAGTTAGGTCAGCCAGAGTAACGCCAGCCTACTGATGTTACAATCATCGCATTCGCAAAACCCGAATATTACTTGTTAATCGGCAACATGGTTGCAAATGCATGTATTTCCAAAGCAGAGCAAAACGCACAACTTTAGTGACAACTGTGATGTCCCTGCGTGCACCACGGATACGTAAACACGTCGTGCATTAAAATCGCATCACCAATACGGTTGCATCTGCCTGCCTTCATGGAGGCCATAAGCCGACTTAACGCTTCTCTGAATTACATAATGTATTGACCATGGTCCCAATTAAACGCGGACATCCAGTGAAAATAGATACAGTATTTCCTTTCGTTTCCCGTAATAAACAGAGTAGCCTATACTCTGCGAAGGACATTCACCACTTCCTTTCCAAAATCACAGCCCATTCAAACGAGTGCCATTACCTTACCTAGAATTTATAAGGGTTGAGTGCATAGTTGTCAACTCCATTCGTATTCGAGAGCAGGATACTTGGACTACCGTTGCGGATTTTAAATGTTTTACTAGACTAGTCAGTCAACTTGCAACAATATGCTGCTGACGCCGATTTTCTTCCAGCTCTCCTCCAAACCCTTTCCGGGGAGGGACTTGATACCGAGATCGGCACTGTACTGTACCATAAACATGAAAGTCTATTAAGTCCAGTAAATCATGGGCAATGTCTTCTAGGGCCAAGCAAATATCAAGAGTGATAGCCCAATGTTTTGTAGCAAAGTACTCAGTTGTATGCGACACATGTAGCCTTCAATCCACCTAGAAGTGCTATTATTAGGCTACCAACTTTATCTAAAAGTAAATGCGTAGAATATGGTACATTTAATCTAAAATATATATATATTTTTTAAATACCCACCCTGGCACCTTCTCCAAAGTTACCACAGTGACAGTTTCAGCCCAAGCAGTCTTAACACCTTAATAAAACAATATAATCCTGAATTCTGGTGTCAGATGACATACACTGGCATATTTCCTTCTCTTGTACACTGAAGCAAAACGTTGGCGGAGAGGCTTGTGTCAGTCATACTTCACCAAACAAACACCAGTCATGGAGACGAAACCAAGGAGACAGACCTAGTCTAAAGTCAAAATAACTACCTGTTAAACACGCTTACCACTGTTTCCTTACCTGTGTAGTAGGAAGTCAACCTGACAATGAAAACAGAAAAGGAAAAAATGAACAACAAATGGTTTATTTACAATAAAGTGTTGCTTTACATTTTATACAGGTGATTTTGATTTGCGTAAAAGGCACTTTGAGCAAATATTTGTCGCAAATTAAAGCCAAAACATCAATAACTGTGCGTTCGCTGAAAGGCACTATTAGGGTAAAGTATGGGTTGACAAAGGCCACTCAACAAAAAGGAACAGGAAAGGTAGCTAAAGAAACATGATATGTAAACAAATAAAATAATTGTCAATGTTGCGTTTCTCCAACATACCACCACATATTAACCAAAATCCAAACATTCCATTGGTTTGATCTGGCTGATATACTGAAGGCCCAAGATACTGATATGAACAGATACTATATGTTCTCTTAAGCCAAGAGTCCAGTTTGAAGGAGGTTGGAAAGCAACATTGAAGTAGACAACTCCCAACCTTGTGAAAAGACAGACATACACCTGTCCTTCATAAGTGACAAAAGTTATACTTGAACATAAAAAACAGAAAATAGTCACCCTATTCAACAAATAAGGCATACAAATACTAAACTTTACACCTAATCATGTTGGATGACTCAACGAGATGATGGGGCTGGAGCGAGGAGTAGTGTAAGGTGAAGGGTCAGATGACAGTTAAGAGGAGAAAGGTTGACATCCAGATTTGTGTAAAATGGAGAGAAATTGAGGGATGGACATATAGAGATGAGTAGACCTCCACCTGAAGGTGTCATTAACATGGAATGCATAATTTTCAGGTGGTCAGAGTGACAGAAAAAGAGGAATACATACTTGATCAAAATGAACAAAATGAAGGGTCACTTCTGACTGCATAGTTAAAGTATCTAAAAATAGTAATATTGTCTTTGTATCTAAAAAGGATGTGCTGGTCAATCACTGACTTGTGACAGTTTGAATCTATACATTTGTGTAGGCAAACAATGTGTATGTAATGTAGAGCATCATTTGTGCCAAGCAACCTGTCAGTTGACAGAGCTCCCCACATTTCATTTCTCACAATCATTCTGTCCAGGGAATGTTAGGAGCCTGTGTGTGTAGTCCATCTCACAGCTAAAACTGCACCCATCCTTTAGCAGTGTCTTGACTGGAGCTGTGGTGAGGGGGTGAGGATGATGAGTGTGAACATGAGAAGGTTAACAACATGGAAGGATGACAAAATGTTGATATAGGGCCCCCCCCCCCCCCCCCATCAAACAGTTTAAAAGCTTCACCCAACGGAGCTAGTAACCCTGTGATCTCTAGTCAGTTTCCCTTGCCACAACACCATGCATAAGGCCTGCCAACTTCCTCAGTCGGGGTCTCAACTTACTGTTGCCAGTTAGAATAGTAGAATACACAATAGTATAGTAATAGCGGCTCCCAAGTAATTTATGGCTCCCGAGTGACGCAGCGGTCTAAGGTACTGCATCTAAGTGCTAGAGGCGTAACTGCAGACCCTGGATCGATTCCGGGCTGTATTACAACCGGCCATGATCGGGAGTCCCATAGGCCGGCGCACAATTGGCCCAGCATCATCCGGGTTAGGGGAGGTCAGGGTAGGCCGTCATTTGTAAATAAGAATTTGTTCTTAGCGTACTTGCCTAGTTAAATAAATACAAAAATAGTATAGTAACAGAATAGTAGAATACACAAAGTGCAATTTGGTTGTGCATCAGCAGTTTCTCTTGTTATGAGAGTCAGTCAATTAGCCCATGTCAGCTAAAAAACATGTCCGATTGCTAAGTGTATTTTGCAGCCAGCTATCTAAACTTGTTATCATAGTCGAATTACCATCGGGGGAAACCCCATTGATTTTGTTAGTCTCACTCAGATATAATATTAAAAACTGCAAACATTTCCCTCCATCCTATGGCAAAATGTGTATAATTACAGGAAATTAGCTGTTTGTGTACGGAGAATTGCGAGCAACTGCGGCCCATCATGATTAGTTCTGATTTGTGTGGCCCCCACCCCCATCAAAGTTGCCCATCTCTGGTCTAAACCATTAGCTCTAAGTCTGACCTGGCGCCAGCTGCTGTGAAGTCTCCCCACAGGTCTGCAGTGGGCTGGGCAGCAGGGACCGGGCCTCCAAAATCTAAAAGAGAGGCTGGGGGGGTGGGATAAAAACAAAAGTCGATTTAGAATGCAGGTAGGTTATCCATGTTAACATGTGCTTGAGCAGTGGTAATGGAACATTGGGTCATTAAGCCCTATAGCCGAATGAGGTTACCTGTGTTAGACTGCGTAGGTGGAGGTGATTGCTGGCCTCCAGGAGGGGCTACAAGGACTGCACCCTTAGCCATTGGTGGAGGAAGGAGAAGGCCACTACCCATGGGCCTAGACTTGGCACCTGGATCCTTCTTCTTTATGTTCTAAGACAAAGAAAATCCCTATCCCTTCTTAGCATGTCCGTATCACCTTTTCTTCATCCCATTTGTGTTTCTCCTCATTCCACCATCTATGCTCACCCCAATGCTGATCTTGATAGTCTGGCCGTCCTTAAAGCCTAGGTCCAGTTTGGGTGCTGTGCTCTGAGACGCTTCCTCTTTCGCCAGCTCACCTTCCTGTTTTACCCACCTGTAGAAAAAGGGGCAGATAGATTGTACTTAATGTTCCAAAGTGAAAATGGATGTTGATGCCCAAACCAAAGAGAGGATAGACATGAGGTTGACTCACTTGAAGTGGTCTTGAAGAGCTACATTGAAGTCAAAGGAGTCCCCACGATCAGCAAACCCCAGGCCGATAAATGCATGTCGTCCTTTAAAAACAGAAGTGCATGAGAATACAGATGTACTAGCTAGAATACTGTATCGCAATTAAGCTTTCAAACTACAATGGATGTTTTGCCCAAAATATATTTTTTCAGCATATCAATTTGCATGGTGGCGTATTTCTGCTGCTGTCTTTCTGATTGTGATGGCATCTTACCATTGCCGTCCTCTATCCGAACCACAAAGTATCTGCTGGAATCTGTGACTGCCTCCACCACACATCCAGGATACTGCTCCACTGGGGCTTGGGCAAACAACTCTCCTAAGAAATACAGAATTCAGTTAGACTAAAAGCTGGAAATCATGATATATATACAGTTGAAGTCGGAAGTTTACATACACTTTGGTTGGATTCATTAACTCGTTTTTCAAACACTCCACAAATTTTTTGTTAACAAACTATAGTTTTGGCAAGTCAGTTAGGACATCTACTCTATGCATGACAAGTAATTTTCCCACCAATTGTGCACAGAGATTATTTCACTGTATCACAATTCCAGTGGGTCAGAAGTTTACATACAATAAGTTGACTGCCTTTAAACAGCTTGGAAAATTCCAGAAAATGTCATGGCTTTAGAAGCTTCTGTTACGCTAATTGACATAAATTGAGTCAATTGGAGGTGTACCTGTGGATGTATTTCAAGGCCTACCTTCAAACTCAGTGCCTATTTGCTTGACATCATGGGAAAATCAAAATAAAGCAGCAAAGACTAGAAAAAAATTGTAGAAAATTGTAGACCAGACAAGTCTGGTTCATCCTTGGGAGCAATTTCCAAACGCCTGAAGGTACCATGTTCATCTGTCAAACAATAGTACGCAAGTATAAACACCATGGGACCACGCAGCCGTCATACTGCTCAGGAAGGAGACGTGTTCTGTCTCCTAGAGATGAACGTACTTTGGTGCGAAAAGTGCAAATCAATTCCAGAACAGCAGCAAAGGACCTTGTGAAGATGCTGGAGGAAACAGGTACAAAAGTATCTATATTCACAGTCAAACGAGTCTTATATCGACATAACCTGAATGGACGCTCAGCAAGGAAGAAGCCACTGCTCCAAAACCACCATAAAAAAGCCAGACTATGGTTTGCAACTGCACATGGGGACAAATATTGTACTTTTTGGAGAAATGTCCTCTGGTCTGATGAAACAAAAATAGAACTATTTGGCCCTAATGACCATCGCTATGTTTGGAGGAAAAAGGGGGATGCTTGCAAGCCGAAGAACACCATCCCAACCGTGAAGCACAGGGGTGGCAACATGTTGTTGGGGTGCTTTGCTGCAGGAGTGACTGGTGCACTTCACAAAATAGATGGCATCATAATGCAGGAAAATTATATGGATATATTGAAGCAACATCTCAAAACATCAGTCAAGAAGCTAAAGCTTGGTCGCAAATGGGTCTTCCAAATAGACAATGACCCCAAGTATACTTCCAAAGTTGTGGCAAAAAGGCTTAAGGACAACAAAATCAAGGTATTGGAGTGGCCATCATAAAGCCCTAACCTCAATCCTATAGAACATTTGTGGGCAGAACTGAAAGTGTGTGTGAGCAAGGAGGCCTACAAACCTGACTCAGTTACACCAGCTCTGTCAGGAGGAATGGGCCAAAATTCACCCAACTTATTGTGGGAAGCTTGAGGAACGCTACCCAAAACATTTGACCCAAGTTAAACAATTTAAAGGCAATGCTACCAAATACTAATTGAGTGTATGTAAACTTCTGACCCACTGGGAATGTGATGAAAGAAATAAAAGCTGAAATAAATCACAATTTTTCTGACAATTCACATTCTTTAAATGAAGTTGTGATCCTAACTGAGTTGTGAAACTGAGTTTAAATGTATTTGGCTAAGGTGTATGTAAACTTCCGACTTCAACTGTATGCATGTATATATGAAGCAGACAAGGTGACAGACATGAGCGCAACAGCTGTATTGACAGATGTAGCCATGACAGTCTGATAGCTAGTAGTTACCTTACCTGAGTTTTTGTCCTCTAGCTTGATATAGGCAAGCTTTCCTATAGAGATAATTTTCATCCTGCCAGTCCATGCTGGCTCATCCAGCTTCCAGTCAGCAGCTCTGCAAAAACAAAGTAAAGCACCATTCCTGCATGTCATGACTCTGCTTTGCTACAGAGCTTTTGGGCTTTCTAAAAACCCATCAAACTGTAATGCAATAATTGCAATCTCAAACCATGCAACATATTGGGAGTCTTAGGCTACATAAAGAACATCAGTAGATTGCCCTTTCTAAAGAGCATGGGATGCAGGGATCGACATGAAGGTCAAGTCAGGAGTATTTTTTGGTTTCTCGACAATTATGATCACTTGGACGAAAATGTTAAGTACCTTTTTCACCTACACAGGGGAGGAACCAAAAAGCAGTGGTGTAAAGTACTACTTAAGTAGTTTTTGAGGGTATCTGTACTTTACTATTACTATTTTTGACAACTTTTACTTCACTACATTCCCAAAGAAAATAATGTACTTTTTACGCCATACATTTCCCTGACACCAAAAAGTACTCATTACATTTTGAATGCTTAGCAGGACAAAAACTGTATAATTCACACACTTATCAAGACAACATCCCTGGTCATCCCTACTGCCTCTGATCTGGCGGACTCACGAAACACATGCTGCGTTTGTAAATGGATGTCAGAGTTGGATCATGCCCCTGGCAATACGTAAATAAGTAAACTAAAATGTGGCCGCCTGGTTTGCTTAACATAAGGAAATTGAAATTATTTATACTTGTACTTTTGATACTTAAATATATTTTCGCAATTACATTTACTTTTGATACTTAGTATATTTACAACCAAATAGTTTTAGCCCTTTACTCAAGTAGTATTTTACTGGGTGACTTACTTTTACTTGAGTCATTTTCTATGACTCCATCTTTACTTTTACTCAAGTATGACAATTGGGTACTTTTTCCAAAACTGACAAAATGACTAACATTCTGGAATTCTTTGTATATTGGTTGTTATCAGGAGAAGAGAAATCTAAAATCACCTGCCCAATGGAGTAACCACAAAGCAGGCTGAACTTGAGGTAATTTGCCCTGGGAAATAGGGCAACTCTTTAACCTAATTAACTTTACCTGCTACATTAATTATACTAACCTGATATGAAAAAGTCGTAGCTGTATCGAAGTGGCATGCTTAAGGAACCTCAAACAAATCTGCTCTCAAATAATGTGACAGGAAATGTTAGCGTTAGCTGGGAGCACGGGACATTCTACAGAGGCTCAAACATGCAGTCAGTCATGGTTGGTAAGTGGTTGGTACAGTCATGCAACATTAAAGAGGAAGGTGGGAAAGTGTTTCTTGTGAAAAGCAATTTGTTCTTATGTAAGATATGTAATACCATTATAGCTAGATCTATATTCTCTAGAGTACACAGTCAACTTTTATTAATTTCAATGTTGAGAGTTTCACCCAACTGTCCATTAATTGTCCCAACTGTAAACCCCCAAAATGTTTCAAATCTTATTTGTCACATGCGCCGAATACAACAGGTGTAGACCTCACTGAAATACTTACAAACCCTTAACAGCTTCTACCCCCAATCCATAAGACGGCTGAACATTTACTCAAATGGCCACCCGGATTATTTACATTGACACCCCCCTGTTTTTACACAGCTGCTACTCGCTGTTTATCTATGCATAGTCACTTTACAAATTACCTCGACTAACCTGTACCCCTGCGTATTGACTCGGTACTACCTGTATATAGCCTCTATTATTATGTAATTTTCTTGTTACAAATCTAACTGCCTGCTCAGGACATGAAAGCAAGGATATGCATCTTCTTGATATTATTTGAAAGGAAACACTGAAGTTTTTGGAAATGTGAAATTAATGTAGGAGAATAACACAGATCTGGTAAAAGATAATACAAAGATAAAAAAGAAATTGTACCGTCTTTGAAATGCAAGAGAAATAACATAATGTATTATTCCATCCCAGGTGCAACTTAGATTTTGGCCACTAGATTGCAGCAGTGTATGTGCAAAGTTTTTTAGACGGATCCAATGAACCATTGCATATCTGTTCAAAATTGGTTTTTAAATACATTTAAGTTCATAATTGTGCACTCCTCAAACAATAGCATGGTATTCTTTCACCGTAATAGCTACTGTAAATTGGACAATGCAGTTAGCTTAAAATCTTGTTAATCTTTCTGCCCTAAGTCCTGGGATGTTTTGTTTAGTTACCTCACGCTAATCATATTAGCATACGTTAGCTCAACCATCCCGCGGGGGCGGGGACACTGATCCCATAGAGGTTAAGGAGCCTTTTGGTTCGAGACATGGCGCTCCGGTACCGCTTGCCGTGTGGTAGCAGAGAGAACAGTATGATGGGTGACTGGAGTCTGACAATTTCTGGGGCCTTCCTTTGACACCGCCTTGTATATAGGTCCTGGATGTCAGGAAGCTTGGCCCCACTGATGTACTGGGCCGTACGCACTACCCTCTGTAGCGCCTTACGGTTGGATGCCGAGCAGTTGCCATACCAGGCGGTGATGCAACCGGTTAGGATGCTCTCGATGGTGCAGCTGTAGAACTTGAGGATCTAAGGACCCGTGCCAAATTTTTTCAGTCTCCTGAGGGGGAAAAGCTGTTGTCGTGCCGTCTTCACAACGGTCTTGTTGTTTGAACCGTGATAGCACCACTTCAGCCCTTTCAATGTTAATGGGGGCCTGTTCGGCCCTCCTTTTCCTATAGTCCATTATCAGCTACTTTTCGTCTTGCTCACATTGAGGGAGATGTTGTCCTGGCACCACACTGCCAGGTCTCCGACCTCCTGTGTTGCCTACCTTTACCACCCGGGGGCGGCCCGTCAGTAACTCCAGGATCCAGTTGTAGGGGGAGGTGTTTAGTCCCTGGGTCCTTTGCTTAGTAATGAGCTTTGTGGGCAATATGGTGTTGAACACTGAGCTGTAGTCAATTAACAGCATTCTCACATAAGTGCTCCTTTTGTCCAGGTGGGAAAGGGCAGTGTGGAGTGTGATTGAGACTGCGTCATCTGTGGATCTATTGGGGCGGTATGCGAATTGGGTATTACAGACTTAGTCAGGGAGAGGTTGAAAATGTCAGTGACGACACTTGCCAGTTGGTCTGAGCATGCTTAGAGTACATGTCCTGGTAATACATCTGGCCCCGCAGCTTTGTGAATGTTGACCTGTTTAAAGGTCTGGCTCACATCAGCTACGGAGACCGTGATCACACAGTCGCCCGGAAGAGCTGGTGATCTCATACATGCTTCAGCGTTGCTTGCCTCGAGGCGAGCATAATAGGCATTTACCTCCATCTGGTAGGCTCGCATCACTGGGCAGCTCGCGGCTGGCTTTCCATTTGTAGTCCGTAATATTTTTCAAGCCCTGTCACATCAGACGAGCGTCAGAGCCGGTGTAGTAGGATTCAATCTTAGTCCTGTATTGACGTTTGCCTGTTTGTCTGAGGACATAGCGGAATTTCTTATAAGCGGACGGTTTAGCGTCCCGCTCCTTGAAAGTGGCAGCCTTTAGCTTGGTGCGGATGTTGCTTGTAATCCATGGCTTCTGGCTGGGAAATGTACGTACGGTCACTGTGGGGACGAAGTCGTCGATGCACTTATTAATGAAGCCGGTGACTGAGGTGGTATACTCAATGTCATTGGATGAATCCCAGAACATATTCCAGTCTGTGCTAGCAAAACAGACCTGTAGTGTAGCATTCGCGTCATCTGTCCACCTACCTCTTCGTTATCGGTCAGGGGACGTGCTGATGTAAGTTCTGGCAAACTTCCTTTCCACTCCCCCGCTGTCTTTCCAGAGCGTGCGCTGATGATGTAACTATCAAATTGGTTGTCTCGTCTCTTCAGTCTCGTGCTGCATTCTGTTGTGTGACCGATTGGCTGAGCCTTGGATACAGCCAGTATTGGTCCAAACGCGCATCACTCGTTCGCATACAGCCAGTAGTCATCCAAAGCCCCCCCCCCCCCCCCCCCCCCAAACTTTTCTCATCGGATCTACACAAATCACGTAGGTCACATATTTTGGATTAAAAATGGCAAATTTCGTCAAAAGGTGACTAGTTGGCATCCTTGTAACTAACATAAAAGTAGACATCATGCAACACTATAAATCCCTGCAAGCTTCTACACGTCATCTCTAGCTGACACCTTTGCTAACAGGTATTGTCAACTTAAAACTTGCACAAGGCAGTTCATAGAATTGTCCATTTAAAAGACATTTAGACAATGTATTAATTACTGCATTTAGCTAACATTGGATAGTTAATCCAGAGATTATTATATTTGCCTTGATTTGGCATTCGTAGTTTAAGATAATTCACTTTTGGGGGGTAAATACAGGCAAATATATTGTTAAGTCACCTTGTCCTAGCTAATTTTCCCCCAACATCGGATGCCCTCTAACTTCAGACACTAGCGGTTGGAGGATTAAATCACCTCGAGCTCAACATTTAAAATGGCTTGGAAAATAATAGTATGTTTTGCAACTAAAAGACACCCTTCTAGCTAGCTGACCGCCAATTTGTTGTTGAAGTTTAAGTTACTTTTTTGAAAACTCTCAAAATGTAATTACACATTTTGTGGGACATGCTGTATATTGTACAATTTGACTGCGCGACAGACCACACCATTTTATATCTTTGGTTTTTTACACACCATTTTATAACTTTTTACCTAAATTATTCACTCATTTATATGTTAGTAGTAAACTGTTATCTACCTTCTCAAAACATAATATTAATCTGTAAAACAAATGAGACATTATTTGGTTACAACACTGAAGATGTTGGTTAAGAACCATTTAAGAGTCTACAGGAGGGCACACCGGGCTACGCAATGAAAAGCTGACAGGCAAGTCTTTGTTTTTGTTTTTTACTGGAAGGCTAGCCAACTAGTCAAATATCTAGTAAACACTTCAGATGCGAGGTTGGTGTTTAACAAAATGATATGGATATTTATTTGTAATTGAACAAAATAGTAAGGTGGCCAATAACTGGGGATTGTATGCTGATAATACAGGATATAATTTTTTTGCTCATTATTTCCACTGGAATGTCAAACATGCTAATTGCTAACCCGTTAGTTAACATTTTTACTTTTACGACACCAATAATGACAAAACATTGATAGCTTGATCACAAGATAAGACAGAAGGTAATATTTCTTAAACACTGTTGATTATGCTGATAATACGGGGTGCTACGCTAAAAATAAAACTACATGCCAGGGTAAGCCTACACAAAACACAGCCCTTATTTTAAGTTCCTAAAATCACCTATGGGAAAAACTAATGGTTGAAAAACGATTGGAACCATTTCCCTGTTTGACCGCTAGGTTTTATGGGTATTATGACTCATACTGTGGTACTCTATTAAGGGTATGGGTTAGAGAAAATGCTTTCCTAACCTGTTACGAACAGTCACTTGTACCTAAGTGGCATGTTTTAGGGATTCACGATTTATTTAGCATTTCACACAGCTCGAAAATAAAGCAGACTTGCCTACTTGAACTTGTTAACTATGAGCTAACCATATCTGTCGAACTACTAGTTACAGGTTTATAGCTAACTAACTCGTTACCGTTAATTGGTAACTTAACTCACCTGGCTAGCATTATTTAGAAGCTAGCAAGTTAGCTAGCCAAACAAAGGTGCCACCTCACAGCATAGTGAAAGTTAACTTGCTGCATAGGTAGCAAACTAAATGAATACAAAACTTTATCCCTGAAACAATATTCATCTACTCTCCATTTTATGCATTCAATAATTGAATAATTAACATTAGCTAGCAACAACCTTGTCTTCCTGGATCATCTCCAGTCTCCACTTGTTCATGTTGATTTGCTAACGCATTAGCAAGCTAGCTAATAACGAGTAGTTAGAAGAAAGTTCATCAACAAAGTGGGGTCCATTAAAAAAAACTCACCTATATCCACGGTTAGTAGCACGGGGTGGGATCTTGTACACATGAACCTCTGGCTTTACACAGATCACTGACTCGTAACTACCGTCGTCTGCCAGTGCCATTTTGGCAAGTAAAAAAACTTCCAAACTTCTAACTGCTATAGGGGGAGAATGAACCCACTGCACTGTAACGTTACAGCTCAAGAACGCCTCTCTTGGAGAGGATGACTACTACACCTTCTCAATTCAATTTAAGGGGTTTATTGGCATGAGAAACATATGTTTACATTGCCAAAGCAAGTGAAAAAGATAATAAACAATAAAAAATGTACTGTAAACATTACACTTACAAAAGAATAAAGACATTCCAAATGTCATTGCGTGTTCATATAAAAACACACACACACATATCATCTTCTTTGGTATTATGGCGGTCCGCAAACAAATGTTATAGGTGCATGCCGCCACCTACTGCATTGGCTGTATATCAGCCTACTATTCCGCAGGATGCAGTCATCACACTGTGTGGGGGAAAAAAATGCTCTACCGACTAACCCTGCACCCATTAACCTCCCCACTATTCCACTACTTTGTTCCTATCTGATCCTACTCCAGGCCAGCAGCCTGGGAGGACGGGACACTATCGTTCAAAACATCTTGTAACTTCTGCAGCAAAATCTCATACACCCAAGTGCTTCTCTGCATTTGCCACCACATCTATCATCTGTGATTTACATTCCATTCCTGAAGTTCAATTGACAACCATGGCCATGATGGCCAAAAAACAACCTTACTGAAGCAGATGTTATTCCTATCACTCTCTATTGGACTCGGCCTACTCACAGGGATCCTCTTAGGATCCCACTCCCTGGACCCATCCTCCTTTACTACTCTCTTCACTGCCTAGCATACGACACCTTTTACACTACTCTGATCCTGGCAACCTCAACCTGCCTTTATCTCACCCACCTCTGATCTCCAGCACCATGGGTACCTCTACAGTTTACACACACATCTTTTTCCAAAGATACTACACATTCCTTTGTCTCATGTCCTCCTGCACACTTCTCACATCTAGGAATCACCCTCCTACACACTGCTGCCACATGACCATAAGCTTGACACCTAAAATACCATAATGGATTTGGAACAAAAGCTCTCACGGGATAATTGACACATCCTAACTTTACTTTATCTGGTAAAGACTGCATCAAAACTCAGAAGTACAGACACAGTGTATTCTGTGTTTCACAGCACCTGTTTCACCACACTCTTCACCGGGTCTGCGTTGCACCAAACGGCGGGGGTCACAGACACCAGGAATCTTCAACTTCAGTTGGTCCTTCACTTAAACACTTAATGCCTCTCCAGTTATCACTCCTTTCAACAGCGCCCTGCTCCGGAGAGGAAAGCAAATCACAGTTCTTGACCCCAGTCGTGTGGTGTGGAGCGCCCGCTCTCTATGGACGGCAGAAATGCAAAAAATCTACACGATTCTACATCGAGTCACTTTCACTGACCCAATGTTTCCCCACTTCTCCACCCAACTTGACACCACAAATGGATCTGCCAGAAGACAAAGATCCATTCTCTCCAAAAATTGCACTCCCACTGGACCAGAATCATCTTTGTCATCATCCGGATGAGGTTCAAACTCGGCAGTCTTCACCGCACCTGCCACCGCAGTTAATTCATCCTCATTCTTGGTCTAGCTCTATCACGTCTACAGCAGCCACAGTTGACTCGCTTCCCTGCCCTCCAAACACGGTGGAGGAACCCTCAGTTCTTGGTAAATTTATGGTAAACTAAAAGATAGGAAGAAGTATTTTTAGTATACACCATCTACAATACTCTTTCGAGAGAGTGTACAATTGATTTGTTTACCCACTTGAGAGGTCCTCCTGTGTCAATGATCTCCAAAGTGTACATGGTGAGGCAGAAATGTCTGCTCCTCCACGCTGTAAACAGACAAATTACACTACAGTTGTAGCTCACTGCATTTGTGTGACAAACTGTAATTGTATTCACAGAGAGCTTACTCTTTCGCTGATGAACTCTGATCCAACAACCATGGGATTTTTTTTCAAGGCTCGCAGGAGAGCCTTGCTCTTTGGAGCTTTGGCGAACTTGTCTTGGTAACAACCCAAAGCTGATGTGCCAACAGAAGTGCTTCTTCACATCTTCACCATTCACTGTCACGACAGGGTCAATTGCAAAGATGTTATACACAAATGTGTCAATGATGTGCATAAAGAGGGCATTGGGAACAGTTCCAGTGGACATTAGGGTCCAGTTGTTCACAGTGTTGTGCTTTTCTACTCTGCAGTGCTCTCCACAGTCACCATGTCTCACAGGGTATCTTCCAGAGTAGCCACTGGGAAGGTGCTTCATGGCCCACACAATCAGGCAGGCAATGTCTCTGGACACCATTTGGCTCTTAGAGGAGACAATCTCTTTTACCTCTGCTGGATTCAAGTAGAAGTTGGCCTCTGTTTCTTCACTGGCCACTGATATTCCAAGAATATCAGCAGACAGGTGGTGCTCCAGATCATCCAGAAAGGGCCAGTCCTTAAGGACGAGTGTGGCATCCTCGCTTGGTGCATCAGAGTATATTTTGCCTAGCAGTTTGGTCACAATGCTGTGCAGGGTTGTAGAACCAATCACAAGAAGTTCTCCATGAAGAACAGGGAACTTACTGTCAAGTTATGACTCAGAGTTCTGGATAAACCAGAAGTTTACGCAGGAGGAGGGTCCAGTCACATGTGACAAGCTGACACACTTAGAGTGACAGCTGTCATGACAGTCCCGAAAACCTAATCTCCAGCAGTCAGGGCTTTTCTCAGGGCAGTGGGGCCACCAGCCACACTCAGCAGGTAATCAAGTATGGCATGCACAATCCTGACGCCCACAGGCCTGGAGTAGAGGATCTGTAGCTGCTTCATATCATTGAACGCATCTGTGATCTGCAGGCTACCAGAAAGGTCTTGCAGCACGGAGATCACCACCCACATTATCAGGTCGACCAGTGCCATGTTGGTAGACCCCTCTCCCTCAGAGGCGTCTTTGTTTACAGGGTTGGCTCCAATGCTGAGAATCAGACTGGTCACGATTTCCACCACTACCTCAGATGCACTCTGTAGACGTGAGGCTGGAAGGTAGGTCAAATCACTAATGATGTCCTCAATGGCCCTTCGGAGCATGATTCTGGTCGCAAACCCAGAAGGTTCCTTTTGAGCCACAGTCTGCGCTCCACTTGCAGCGTTTATGCTACAGCAAGATAGAAAATAAAGGCAACACGTTTAGAGACTACGAACACTACAGAGGCTTACAAATAGGGAACAAAGGAACTAATGTGCATAAATGACTAGCTAATAAACACATGTGAAGTGACCGACTCAGGTTAAGAGAGGAAAGGGAGGAACATAGTGACCCTCCAAGGCCATGCAGTGGCTGAGAGGATGTGCTGTCGCCTTGCGATGCAGTGCAAACTACAAACACCTCATCCTGTACCAGCTCCATCTCATGAAGCTTCAGGTGAGTGTTCACCTCCCAACACTGTATGCAAGAGAGACTCCAAAGTAGAAGAAAAATAATCACTATCACTGAGACATCAGAGAATATTGTTATTAAAACCAACTCCACCCAAGCCCCCTCCTGGACAAGCCTATTATCACAATGTGTCAATGCAACAGGCTCTGACTAATGAGCTCAACAGCTAAAAAGCTCAACTGATAGGCAGAAAATTTGCTTATGACCATTTACCAGCTCATCAATGCAGAGATCCCTGTCTTCCCTGATTTATTTCTGAAACCTGAAGATGCAAAAAAAAGTAATCATGTTAACTGCTTCTCAGCTGTCTTACTGCCTCCACCTTCCAATAAACGACACCTGCTAACTGATACTCACACAATTTACATTGGGATTATGAAATGCTATAGAGACTCACCTCTCAATGAAGACTCCTCTCACCTGTGAGGTAAGGCAATACTTCATGTCCTCTATGGTGACATGAGGAGCAAGCTTGTTCTGGGCCTGCAAAGCCATGAACTCCATCGGGGCTTTTTCTGCAGAACAGAACACAAGAAGTTCTCCATGAAGAAGAGGGAACTTACTGTCAAGGTATGACTCAGAGTTCTGGAAAAAACAGAAGTTTACGCAGGAGGGTCCAGTCACGCAGTTACATGTGACAAGCTGACACACTTAGAGTGACAGCTGTCATGACAGTCCTGAAAACCTAATCTCCAGTAGTCAGTTCTTTTCTCAGGGCAGTGGGGCCACCAGCCACACTCAACAGGTGTGGCTGAGGTCTCACAGTAAAACAAATATAACAATAAACAATATTCTGATAATTAACTTCTATAGCACTTTTCATAATATAAATCTCAAAGTTTCTTAAGCAAAAAACAAACAAGCAACATATAATAATATTTTGTTTGCAATCAAGTTTCATTTTGTTTATTCTCTTTCAAGGTTTACTATTTTACCTGTTGGGCATAATAAGATCTTTCCCAGCACAGATCTATGTTCCTCAGGTATGTATTACTTTTAGAGCAAATTACCTGGAATAGAAACATAAGCAACAACAAAAAATGTATGCAGAAAGTAAGTAGAGCTCATGTTACCCCCCACTTTTCCTCTATCGCCATTTTATAGTAGTTAGCTTTATTCTTCCTTCAGGTAAATCATTTTCTTTCTTTTTTTACGTAAAGCTAATATTGGTGATTTTACTGCCACCTGCAGTGCTGGAGTCCTCAAATCAAAGTTCATTGGTCACATGCACAGGATAATTAATTTAATCAGACAAGTCAGTTAAGAACAAATTCTTATTTACAATGACTGCCTACCAGGCCAAACCCTCCCCTAACTGAGACGACACTGGGCCAATTGTGCGCCGCACTATGTGACTCCCCGTCACGGCCAGTTGTGATACAGCCCGGGATTGAACCCGGGTCTGTAGTGACGCCTCTAGCACTGCGATGCAGTGCCTTAGACCGCTGTGCCACTCGAGAGGCCTACAAAAGGGTGTAAACGGTACAGTGCAATGCTTACTTGCAATCTCTCAACAGTGCAATAGATATTTATATAGTAAAACTAGAAATAATAAAAAGTAGTAAAAGAACAATAGTAATGTCCTGAACCAAATGTGTGTCATTTAACTATTGTGGCGACAGGTAGACTAGTAGTTAGAGTGTTGGCCCAGTAACCGAAAGTTAGCTAGATAGAATCCCTGAGCTGACAAGGTAAAAATCTGTCGTTCTGCCCCTGAACAAGGCAGTTAACCCACTGTTCCTAGGCTGTCATTGAAAATAAGAATTTGTTCTTAACTGACATGCCTAGTCAAATAAAATAATGGTAATAAATTATTACCAATCCCACAAGGTATGACTCCAAACACCCAGAAAAGGCTACTCTCCTTGATGTTATCCTCACAAATAATCCTGATAGGTATCATTCTGGTGTTTTCTGTAATGACCTTAGTGATCACTGTTTTACAGCCTGTGTTCGTAATGGCTGCTCAGTGAAACCACCTGACCTGATTTGTCATAGACGCTTGCTAAAACATTTTAATGAGCAAGCCTTCCTTCATGACCTGGACTCTGTAAATTGGTATAGAATCAGCTTGATCCCCTCTGTCGAAGACACTTGGAACTTATTTTTTAAATTTTCAGTGGTATTGTTAACAAATATGGAAATAAAGAAAATTATCTGTTACTCCACGTCGAATTCCATTTGGCGACAGGCTCTGCACACGCATACTCTTGCTGACTGGCTCTCGTTCAGGCAAATGAGAAATAAGTGCACTCAGGCTATCCAGAAGGCCAAAGTTAATTACTTTAAGGAGCAGTTCTCTCTACGTGGGTCTAACCCAAAGAAGTTCTGCAAAACGGTTAAAGGTGGAGAATAAACCCTCCTCCTCACAGCTGCCCATGTCCCTTAATGTTGATGATATGGTTGCTAAGGAGCACATGGTTGAGCTCTTTAATCACCACTTCATTAAGTCAGGATTCCTATTTGACTCAGCCATGCCTCCTTGCCCATCCAACATTTCCTCATCTCTCACCCCTTCTAATGCGACTAGACCCGATGCTCTTCCCTCTTTTTCAAAGTTTCTCCCTGCAGGCGGTCACTGAGTCCAAGGTGCTAAAGGAAGTCCTTAAACTTGACCCCAAAAAAACATCTGGGTCAGATGGTTTAGATACTATCTTCTTTAAGGTTGATGCCCCTATCATCGCCAAGCCTATCTCTGACCTTTTTAACCTGTATCTCCTCTCTGGGGAGGTTCCCATTGCTTGGAAGTCAGCCACGGTTCATCCTATATTTAAAAGGGGAGATCAAGCTGATCCTAACTGTTATAGGCCAATTTCTATTTTGCCCTGTTTATCAAAAGTGTTGGAAAAACTTGTCAATAATCAACTGACTGGCTTTCTTGATGTCTATAGTATTCTCTCTGGTATGCAATCTGGTTTCCGCTCAGGTTATGCATGTGTCACTGCAACCTTAAAGGTCCTCAATAATATCACCATTGCCATTGATTCTAAGCAATGTTGTGCTGCTATTTTTATTGACTTGGCAAAAGCTTTTGATACGGTAGACCATTCCATTCTTGTGGGCCGGCTAAGGAGTTTTGGTGTCTCTGAGGGGTCTTTGGCCTGGTTTGCTAACTACCTCTCTCAAAGATTGCAGTGTATCAAATCAGAACATCTGTTGTCTCAGCCACTGCCTGTCACCAAGGGCGTACGCCAAGACTTGATCCTAGGCCTCACGCTCTTCTCAATTTACATCAACAACATAGCTAAGGCAGTAGGAAGCTCTCTCATCCATTTATATGCAGATGATAGCCTTATGCTCAGCCGGCCCCTCCCCGGGCTTTACAACAAAGCTTTCTTAGTGTCCAACAAGCTTTCTCTGCCCTTAACTTTGTTCTGAACACCTCCAAACAAAGGTCTTGTGGTTTGGTAAGAAGAATGCCCCTCTCCCCACAGGTGTGATTACTACCTCTTGAGGGTTTAGAGCTTGTGGTAGTCACCTCATACAAGTACTTGGGAGTATGGCTAGACAGTACACTGTCCTTCTCTCAGCACATATCAAAGCTGCAGGCTAAGGTTTAATCTAGACATGGTTTCCTCTATCCTAGGCCTCACTCCCCCCTGTCTGGGATGTCTACTGCAGCCCTCGTCCTCCACGTACAACACCCGTTCTGCCAGTCACATTCTTTTGGGGGTCCCCAAAGCACACACATCCCTGGGTGGCTCCTCTTTTCAGTTCACTGCAGCTAGCAACTGCAACTGGAGCAAGCTGCAACAAACTCTCAAGCTGGACAGTTTAATCTCACTCCATTCAAGGACTCAATCATGGACACTCTTGCGGACAGTTGTGGCTGCTTTGTGTGATGTATTGTTGTCTCTACCTTCTTGACCTTTGTGCTGTTGGCTGTGCCCAATGATGTTTGTATCATGTTTTGTGCTGCTGCCATGTTGTGTTGCTACCATGCTGTGTTGTCATGTGTTGCTGTCTTGCTATGTTGTCTTATGTAGTGTTCTGTTGTCTCATCCTATATTTATATTGTATTTATCTTATTAATCCCAGGCCCTGTCCCCACTTTAGGTCTTTTTCCAGGCCGTCATTGTAAATAAGAATTTGTTCTTAACTGACTTGCCTAGTTAAATAAAGGTTGGATAAATAAATATATCGTAATTGCTGCTCTTTCACCCCAGCTGCTAAACTAACCCTGATTCAGATGACCATCCTAGATTACGGAGACGTAATTTATAGTTCGGCAGGTAAGGGTGCTCTCGAGCGGCTAGATGTTCTTTACCATTCGGCCACCAATGCTCCTTATAGGACACATCACTGCACTCTGTAAACTAGTAATCTCTGTATACCCGTCACAAGACCCACTGGTTGATGCTTATTTATAAAGGAGGCCGTTTGCCTTTTGGTAGGGCGTCATTGTAAATAAGAATGTGTTCTTAACTGACTTGCCTAGTTAAATAAAACGTGTGTGTGTATATATATATATATATATATATATATCCTAAAGCCATTTACAAACCTTAGAAAACCCAATTTGAAGAAGACAATGCTCTTATCATTGGCGGAACGCTCACAACCCATAGGACTCCCCACCCAGTTAACTTTAGAATGACGCCCTCAATGTTCATGCTAAAACGAATTACCTAGCTCAAGGGCCGCTGCCATGCCAATGGATACCTTTATTTTGAAGCACACTTAGCGCCATGTGATATTTGATCACATGACTACTAAGACAAGGAAGTGAAACATCTCTAAAAGTGTGATGATCGTTAGTGCTGGTGAGGTGAACATAAGCAGATGAGTACGTATAGAAGCTAGCTATGTGATAATAACAACCGTCGGTGTGGTGTGATTGCACATAAAAAGGTATGCTGTGAAATACGGATGACAACCGCTTTGAATACATCACAACACATTGTTTTGCAGGTCGAGAAAAACTTTGCCTGATTTCGCAGACCGTAATCAAAGTTGTAGTGGTACCTCTGGTCGTAGGCTACCAACCTTACCTAAACAGAGACATTGTGCAATAAAAGTAAGTCATTTTTTACCTGTAGGCTATATTCGGTTCAACCATGTCAGCGAACTGGCCCGAGAGGATCTCCGCATTCTTGCGCAGCCCGTCCCAGTTCTTGTGCATCACGACATCGGACATCTTCCTCGCTGAGGTCCTGCACGAGCTGCGAGATGACAGGGCCAGTGACCTCATCAAGGTACATTACGTTTTCAGGGCACAATTATTGTATTGAAGCCTCCCGAGTCCCTTCCTATGTATGTATCCACAGAACGTTCCAGAGCATTTGCTATGGAGGAAGGCACTTTCATTATTAAAGTGTTTAAACGTTAAACCACTAAACTGCATTATGTCCTCTGTTCCGCCTGCCTCAGGTCCTACTGTTGTCCCCGCTACTTGAGCACCCTACTCTGCTGTGCCCCTCTGTCTCTGTGGGAGAGGAGACCGCCCTGGAGCTCATGTCTGTGTTTGCCCAGTGCTCCCCCAAATCCCTCCCGCTCCGCTGCCACCTCCTCCTGGCCCTCACCTCCGTGCTCCTTTGCTCCTGCTGTGTTAGCTCACACACCAGCGCCTCCCAAGACTTCCTGGACCTTCTCTTACAGATGGCCCAGGACACCAACGACGCGCAGGCTGGGGCTGCATTACACCCCCTGAGGACAACAGCCTGCGACTGCCTGAGGGAGCTGGAGGCTTGCCTCCCGGGCCTACTATCCCAACGCTTGGAGCTCCTGAGTAGCCTGAGGCAACAGGAAAACTCCAGGCTTCACCAGGCCTACACGGGGCTCCATGCCCTGGCACTGAGGAATGCTGTGTATCTGCTCACCCAGCAGAAAGGGGCTGGGGCTGGAGACCTGAAGGCTGCACTGGGGAGCAACGAGGGGTTTGTGTGGGGGGAGGGTGCAGACTCCGCACACCCAAACTCTGAGTCACACTCAGACTTGGCCCTCTTCTCGCCCCTCACTCTGGGCCCCATGGGAAAAATTCCTTCCCTGCAGACGGGCCTAGACTGTAAAGAGCTGAGATCGCTACTCTCCTCCCTCCTAGAGGAGTCCTACCTGCTCACATCCCTATCCCAGGCTGCCCTGCTGCGACGGCTGGTGGAGGTGCTTGCCATGGTGCCTGCAGTCTCCCCGACAATATTCAGGGCACAGCTGCTGCGTCTATTGGGCACATGCAAGGTTAGTAGCAGTCTACTTGTCTAGGATGAGTTATGGAAGAAATGGCAGATTATCCACAGATCTAACCATGCTTGTGCTGTGGTAGAACCTTATCAAGCCTAGCTGTAAAATCTTAAGACTTGTGACCGCATTGTTTAATCTCTCTTGTTGTTGCAGGTGTGTCTTCTGCACACCACTCTGCTGATGAAGGCTGCTTTCACAGACAGCCTGTTCAGCGCAGAGGATGAGGCCTTCCTTCTAAAGCGTCTCGTCGGCCTGTCCCAACACCCCCTACTGAGCACGCCCGAGAAGCTCTTCTACATGGACTGCATCCTGCACTTCCCAGAGAACCGACCAATCAGCAGTGGCGACGAGAGCCTGCCCGTGCTCTTGACCCCTCGGCTAGCCGCGGCCCTAGTGCCCACTGTGTTCAATGATAGTGTCAGCATGCTGGCTAGACTGAACCTACTCTCTCTGGTCTACCTGGAGGAAGGAGAAGAAGACAGGGAGGGACAGGGGGGGAGAGGCCTGGCCTACCTGTATGATCACCTGACCTCCCTTCTCCATATCGTGGAGAACCAGGCCAGTAGGGAGATGGTGGTGACCTTCTTCAGGGCTTCCTTCCTCTTCCTCCTTCACTTCTGCCACGTGGAGCGCTACTCTGAGGACCTGTCTCAGAGGCTGTGTGACCTGTACCTCAGACGCACTCGGCTGGCCCCTCACCTCATCAACCTGGCTGACCGGACCCAGGACCGGCTGGAGGAGTCAGGCTGGGCTGTGGCACTGCTAAGAGCCCTGCAAAGAACCATCACAGAGGCCCCGCTGTCCCAGCTCACCCTGCAAGACCTCCGCTGGCACCTCAGGATCCTGGCCCGTGTGGCAGAGGAAGGGGAAGTCCTCCAGAGGGCCACTCTCAACTTTTTGCTGTGCGTCATCACTTCCTCTTCATCCGCGCTGTGTGTGAGCGGGGACTGGCGTCTGGGGAACGGCGTGCTGGGGGTGTGTCGACGCCTGCTCCTGCACCCCAGCTTGGACTCCCTTCTCACACCGCTGGCTGATCTCCTACAGCACCTCACCTGTCATTATGGTGAAACAGACATCCAGGACCACGCCCGCTTGTACTACACCCTCCTCACCACTCTCTCCCAGGAGAAGCTGGCTGGGGTGTTGGCACAGAGGGGAACAGAAAGGGGGCGGCAGGCCAAAGTGCGCTCGCTGTCTGCCATCATGGGCGAGACCGAGGAACTGACCAGCGGTCTGACCGTGCACCAGACAGAGCGACCGCTGCTGAGGCTGGTCAAACTGGACAAACATGAACCAGATGAATGCAAACCAGAGCATAAACCAGACAGTGAACCAGCCTGTGAGACTGAGAGTTCCCCAGGACAGGGAGGGATAGAGGACTACAGAGCCCAGTTCCAGAGTTCCAGCTTCGCCTCTGAAATCACCCTCCAATACCACCTCACACACATTGGAGTTCACGACCCCCATTTCGACAAGCTCTTCAGCATCCGCTTGCACTTTGACCTCACGGACGGCCACTATGAGGAAGTGAGTGACATCAGCGTGCCTTGCCTGTTCAGGACCAGGAAGCCCCCTACAGTGAGGCTGAGGCTGAAGCCCAAGCAGCCGTACCACACCACCCTGAGAGCTAGCGCTATCTTCACCACGGAGGACGGCCTCTCCTGGCACTCCCCGCTGGCAGACCTACATGTGGCCTTCCCTGAGGTGTTTCTGCCCCTCCTCGCACCCCTAGGGTGGGCCAGGGAAAAGAAGCAGAGGGTGTTTGAGGGGATCTGGGGTGAAATATGCTCAGGGCAGTCTGAGGGGGATTTGACCAACGCTGCAACTAGCCTGTTCTGTGATCAGTTGGAGGATTTGGCTGTGGGTGAGCTGGTGGAGAAGCACTTTCAGAGATATCTGGTCTCAGACTTGGATAAAGGCAGGTGTAAAGTGCTGTTCTTCCTCCCACCCCAGTCTCACGTGCTGCTGAAGGTTATCACAGAGGAGGATGCCGTACAGGTTCATATTGCTACAGACAACTGGAAGCTTCTGCCTTATATTAACTCTTATCTAGAGGACATTACCAAAGAGATTCACAGCACACAGCAAGTCAATGGTGATGTCTGATTCTGAAAGTGGTGGGCTCCATAAAAGAGATGGCTTGTTTTTATTAAATAATGCCCTTTTAACACTTGTCTGATTTCAGTGCTTCCTTTTGTCTTTGCTTTTGAAATGTTGCATTTACTTATGACAATATGTTTCTAAGCTGCACTCAGTAAACTGATCATTTGAATCATGGATTTTTGAAATCATTTTAATTTAACTTCTAAATAAAGTCAATGTGTGACTGACTTCTGCTTGTTAACCTCATGCTTAACACAAACATTCCATACCTAAATATTTTATTACAGCTGTACAATCATTTTGCAGGTCCCAAAAACAGAAAATGCATTCTCTCCCAATTACAGGACAGGTTGCCTGTTCCCCCATGAAAATAGAATTAAGACATGGACACATCTATTATTAGAGATGTCATTTGAGTGATGTAGCAGAACAAGAATGATACATTGTGTGAAAAGGAATATGCTTTAATTTAAGGAAGTAAATCAAATGCATTCCTTGAAAGACCTTTGGTGCAAAACTGGAAAGTATTTAGAACCTTGAATTGGTTCCTAATGCTATTATACGTGGGATATTTCCCATTTGGGCAGTTTGAAGACCGTACTCAACTGTCTTTGACACAATGAAGGATTCCACACAAAACAGTTCTGTATGACTAAAGTTTCACATTAAAACAGATTTACTGAGCTTGCCTAAAAGTGTGAGCCAGATGAATAAAAACAAAATTAATTGTGTGTTACAATACACATTTTTGCCTCCCCCAAGTTATCTTATGTTTCTCAAGCTATTAAATCTGTCCCTGTATGTCCATTAAGACCATTTAATGCCACTCAATGTGGCCCCTTTAAAACAGTCCTGTTCCAGGTTGCAGCTCTACTTTGAGATGTTCTCAAAGTTGGGCTCTAAGCAAGGAGGCAGGGCTGTCTGCTGGCTCAGGATTTTGTCCATGATGGCGATTTCAGCATCCTTCTTCGCCACGTCATCTATAGGGGTCCAGGACATGTCGTATTGAAGCTTGAACGCACCACAAGGCTTGTGAGGGCAGCCGGTACCCCAGTCCTTCAAATGAGAGATGGGTGAGATCCATTACGCAAGTTGATAAAAGAAGCCAAAAAGAAGTGTAGTGGTGGTGGGTCAGCATAAAAAAAGTACTTCCAGCCACTAAGCTTTTCTGAAGAGATAGTAGAAATTGTAGTGGACCTACACCAGTCATTGAGTGACCAGTAGAGTAAATATTAGCACCATATTTTGCTAAAAGGGTTATGGTTTGGCAGACACCCATTGGGCCGTTTCGTTCCTATATTCAAATTAAAGTGGCACTGTTCATCTTCCTATATCCATTAAATGTTATCCTGTGTGCTACTGTGCTTACACAACCATGCTGTGGCCAATGCGCGTGCACACAAAGACCCGAGTGGTCAGTCAGCACCACCTCTAACCGGCTAAAGAGAACATTATCAACTCCCTTCAGGGTCACATGCAGACTTTGAGCATCTAAATGTCCCAACTCATATCATTATGCACCACATGGTGGTAGACATTCTGTAACAGTTACTCAGTCTTTCAGCTGCTGTATGTGCTGGGGGCTTTCCCGGGTGATTGGAATTTTAGAAGTGTTGCAGATGGAAATGTGACGTGATCTTTAGGAGTAGAGCAATATCTGAACGCTCCAAAGTATTGTGCCCTGCTGAAAGCCGCCCAGGTGTGATGTGCTTACCTGAGGCGAGAGGATAGAGAAGTATTTCTGTCCGGAGGGCCGCTCGTACAGGTAATACATGTTCCCTGGCTTCTTGACTACATTACATGCAGCGTGGTGCAGCTCAGCATCCTTCTTGGCATCCTCTAAAACCTACACCAGAGAACAAAAACATTCAGATCACACCAACTGGCATCACTAATGCTACTTAATTCTTTCCCTATATGAATTACATAGATTGGTTACATAAAGTCAAATATAAGCCATCACCTTTCTGGCTTGTTCCTGCAGGTATCTAATTTGATCAGCAATGACTGTCAGTCTGTTGCAGGCGTTGGCTCTGACAAAGTCATCTCCCTAGGAACCAAACACAGGTAACCAAACAAGGTAAATCTCAAACAGAATGTCTTCATCATTATGATACATTCTTTATGGGGCGACGTCAAACCAAAGTTAGGGTTCAGAATAGTTGGCAGGGGAATGGTACTGGCATTACAACCTGTAATTTAAATGGATTTTTATGTGGATTTCATGTAATGGACACACAAAATAGTCCAAATTGGTGAAGTGAAAAAATGTACTTGTTAATTTTTTTTTTTTTTAAGTCATAGGTATTCACCCCCTTTGCTATGAAGCCTCTAAATAAGATCTGGTGCAACCAATTACCTTCAGAAGTCACATAATTAGTTTGAAGAAAGTTTTTTATTTATTTTTTTATTCTGAAACTTTGAACACAAGGGAAAGAACATGGCACCACAACAAACCTGCCAAGAGAGGGCCGTCCACCAAAACTCACAGCCCAGGCAAGGAGGGCATTAATCAGAGAGGCAACAAACAGACCAAAGACAACCCTGAAGGAGCTGCAAAGATCCACCTCAGAGATTCGACTATCTCTCCATAGGACCACTTTAAGCCGTACACTCCAGAGAGCTGGGCTTTACTGAAGAGTGGCCAGAAAAAAAGCAATTGCTTAAAGAAAAAAATAAGCAAACACGTTTGGTGTTCGCCAAAGGGCATGTGGGAGACTCCCCAAACATATGGAAGAAGGTACTCTTTTAAATGTCTTGGAATGGCCTAGTCAAAGCCCAGACCTCAATCCAATTGAGAATCCGTGGTATGACTTAAAGATTGCTGTACACCAGCGGAACCCATCCAACTTGGAGTTGGAGCAGTTTTTCGTCAAAGAATGGGCAAAAATCCCAGTGGCTAGATGTGCCAAGCTTAGAGACATACCCCAAGAGACTTGCAGCTGTAAATACTGCAAAAGGTGGCTCTACAAAGTATTGACCTTCGGGGGTGGGGGGGGGGGTGAATAGTGATGCACGCTCAAGTTCTGTTTGTCTTATTTATTGTTTGTTAAACAATAAAAATATTTTGCATCTTCAAAGTGGTAGGCATGTTGTGTAAATCAAACGATACAACCCCCCCCAAAAAATCAATTTTAAGGCAACAAAATAGGAAAAATACCAAGGGGAGTGAATACCTTCGCAAGCCACTGTACATGACAGTCTGCTTACTATGATCATCCTTATCATTATTCCATTAGGATCATTGCAATGCCATTCATTTAATTACCCTCTGTACTTGTGTTGCCAGAGCAACCAGGTCCATGGGGTCTCCCACCCTGTTGGTCTGGTAGGAGCTGACTAGTTCCAGCCCATTGGGGTTGCTGCTGCTCTCCACCAACTGCACTGCAAACACACAGGGGCACTTGAAACTTGCATAACACAAACTGAGAAAAGATGACAAAGCTAGACATTTTTGTGAAGTTTTCTGCTAGTCTAGACTACATGGATTTACTGATTGCAACACCCATTTACGTAGGCCTGTAGTCTTCAATGTCTGGCCTCCCCTCCCCAAATAATCGCAGCCAGACTGACTATAATACAGAACCGGCTCCACATCTCATGCTTTGAGTGACTTGTGCCTTGCTTCCTGACCTGCAAGCAAGCACTTTCTGTTCACGTTTAGCAAAAGCCAGCTGCTAAAACCTAGGCAAAATTGCTGACACCGAATGAGGTGTATGACGGTGGAATATCCTATTGTAAAATGTGAAACTGTAATGTAAAAAAAGTTAGTGGTAATTAGAAATTCCCTTTGAATGTGACCAGCTAGAGTAACGTTAGAACTAATAATAGTCGAGCTAAAAGCCTACTCAAGAGTTCTAAACTACAGCAATTAATCAAATTATACTTAAGTTAACATTCCATTCACACCCTATACAGGACATTGATTGAGAACAATTAAAAACAGCTATCAATGCTACACTGCAGGAAGTCTTACCTGTGGTTGTTTTGTCTGGTTGATTCGGGAGACTAACAGTCCTGTCCATTTTCTTTACTGTAGCTAATTTGGTGTACAATATAGCAAAATGCTCTCAGAAATAACCAGTTGCAACTTGAGCTCAGTAATAGGTTTTGTAACCAGTGTACTGTGCTATGTGAAAGTTTGACTGGCCAGCAGGGGGGTGTTTTAAGGTCTTGCGTCTCCACCTACCTACAATAGTAGGCCATTTAGTTGCCATTCTGAAAATGATTGCAAAACGTTATTTCAGTATAATTATTGAGCAATTATAATAATAATAATAATAATTTAAATATCACATTAAACGCTAGATATAATTAATTGCATGCTGGTGGATGTTTATTGTCATTATTGAGTGAAACGGAGACTTTTATTGTAGGGCTTAGAACACAGGGGAAGGTGTAACTTGTGTAACAAAATTGTTACATACATAGGCTATTTTGGAAGGAACGTGGAGAAAGATCTTACGAAATTAAATTTCAGTGAAATATTTCATGTGTGGGACCGAAATCCTGCAAAGTAAACAACCAATAAAAACACAGAATGAGGACCTGACATGAGTGTGGTCAAGACTCATGACTGAGACTGGTGTGGGGAATGTGGAAACGTGAACTGTTCCCAGACAGGAAAAAAATATTTGCAGTTTATCACTGCAGAGTGCATGCTCTTCTCCTAGGTTTCAATGCACATGTAGTATCAAATCAAATGTATTTATATAGCCCTTCTTACATCAGCTGATATCTCAAAGTAATGTACAGAAACCCAGCCTAAAACCCCAAACAGCAAGCAATGCAGGTGTAGAAGCACGGTGGCTAGGAAAAACTCCCTAAACCTAGGAAGAAACCTAGAGAGGAACCAGGCTATGAGGGGTGGCCAGTCCTCTTCTGGCTGTGCCGGGTGGAGATTATAACAGAACATGGCCAAGATGTTCAAATGTTCATAAATGACCAGCATGGTCAAATACTAATAATCACAGTAGTTGTCGAGGGTGCAAGGGTGCTTTTCATAGCCGATCATTGAGAGTATCTCTACCGCTCCTGCTGTCTCTAGAGAGTTGAAAACAGCAGGTCTGGGACAGGTAGCACGTCCGGTGAACAGGTCAGGGTTCCATAGCCGCAGGCAGAACAGTTGAAACTGGAGCAGCAGCACGGCCAGGTGGACTGAGGACAGCAAGGAGTCATCATGCCAGGTAGTCCTGAGGCATGGTCCTAGGGCTCAGGTCTTCCGAGAGAGAGAAAGAAAGAAAGAGAGAAAGAGAATTAGAGAGAGCATACTTAAATTCACACAGGACACCGGATAAGACAGGAGAAGTACTCCAGATATAACAGACTGACCCTAGCCCCCCGACACAAACTACTGCAGCATAAATACTGGAGGCTGAGACAGGAGGGGTCAGGAGACACTGTGGCCCCATCCGATGATACCCCCGGACAGGGCCAAACAGGCAGGATATAACCCCACCCACTTTGCCAAAGCACAGCCCCCGCACCACTAGAGGGATATCTTCAACCACCAACTTACCATCCTGAGACAAGGCCGAGTATAGCCCACAAAGATCTCCGCCATGGCACAACCCAAGGGGGGGGGGGGGGCGCCAACCCAGACAGGAAGATCACGTCAGTGACTCAACCCACTCAAGTGACGCACCCCTCCTAGGGACGGCATGGAAGAGCACCAGTAAGCCAGTGACTCAGCCCCTGTAATAGGGTTAGAGGCAGAGAATCCCAGTGGAGAGAGGGGAACTGGCCAGGCAGAGACAGCAAGGGCGGTTCGTTGCTCCAGAGCCTTTCCGTTCACCTTCACACTCCTGGGCCAGACTACACTCAATCATATGACCTACTGAAGAGATGAGTCTTCAGTTAAGACTTAAAGGTTGAGACCGAGTCTGCGTCTCTCACATGAGTAGGCAGACCATTCCATAAAAATGGAGCTCGATAGGAGAAAGCCCTGCCTCCAGCTGTTTGCTTAGAAATTCTAGGGACAATTAGGAGGCCTGCGTCTTGTGACCGTAGCGTACGTGTAGGTATGTAGTAGAAATCTACTTTAAAATGGAAATGTCAAATATTAGGAATGGTACATTCTGACAGGCCTAATTTTTCAGCCTATTGCAGGAAGGCTACATGTAGCCTAACTGAACATATAGGCCTATTAGTAATTTGGGACAATAGGTCTATAGGCTATAAGGGAGCTTTGCCTCTTGACGAGGTTGTGCTACTTTTTGTTATTTTTCCTCCAAAAAAAGTTTTATATGGCCATACAGAAGAGTATGGCACAATATGGGTGTCACCTTATCACAAACTCAAAACATTCCAAATGATGCATGTAAACCCATAGGTGCATTGTGACAGATTCGGGTCCAGGTCATGGACACCAATATTTATTTTGGTTGTGGGTAATAACAAGTGTCAAAAGTCTAGGTGAGGTCAGTCACACTGCACAAAAATAGATGGGAGCTGCTGTCGAACCTGAGGGGCCTGACATATACATATTCCCAGTTGTATATGCTCCTCTGGTTGCTTCAGTTTTGTGAAAAGAAGATGTTTTATTTAACTAGGCAAGTCAGTTAAGAACAAATTCTTATTTACAGGGGCAGAACGACAGATTTATACCTTGTCAGCTCAGGGATTCGATCCACCAACCTTTACGATTACTGGCCCAATGCTTTACGCACTAAGCTACCTCCTAGTCAGGAGGAAGCCCTAATATGAAGCCCAGCTTTGTCAAGAAAAAATACATCTTCTTATGCCTCCTCACTGTTCCAATCCAACTGCATGGTCAACCTCACAGGGAGGGTTACAGGTACAATATTCATGTCAATTTACAGTTTATACCACATGTATCTATCTGTAGACTGCCACAAATAAAAAATATAAAAATCCAGAGAATTTATCATATTGATCACACAGGACTTTGTAATAATACAATTGTTATGTAAAGAAAAGTGAAACAGAAAGAGGTGGGCCTACATCCTCTCTTGTGACTTCAGAAAGTATTCATATCCCTTGACTTATTCCACATTTTGTGTTACAGCCTGAATTCAAAATGTACATACATTACCCATAATGATGAAGTGAAAAACATGTTTTTAGAAATGTTTGCAAATTAATTGACTCACACCCAATACTATTTAGAAGCACCTTTGGCCGAAATTACAGCTTTGAGTCGTCTTGGGTATATCTATCAGCTTTGCACTGATTTGGGGATTTTCTCCCATTCTTCCCTGCAGATTTTCTCAAGCTCTGTTAAATTAGATGGGGAGTGGCAGTGAACAGCAATCTTCAAGTCTTTCCACAAATTTTCAATGGGATTCAAGTCTGGACTTTGGCTGAGCCACTCAAGGACTTTCACATTCTTGTTCTGAAGCCATTCCAGTGTTGCTTTGGCTGTATGCTTGCAGTCATTGTCCTGTTGGAAGTTAAATCTTCAACCCACTATAAGGTCGTTTGCACTCTTAAGCGGATTCTCATCAAGGATTTGCCTGTATTTGGCTCCATTCATTGTGCCCTCTATCCTTACCAGTCTCCCAGTCCCTGCTGCTAAAAAGCATCCACATAGCATGATGATGCCACCATCATGCTTCACAGTAGGGATGGTGTTAGATGGATGATGAGCTGTGCCTGGTTTCTCCAGACATAGCGCTTTGCATTCAGGCCAAAGAGTTAAATTTTTGTCTCATCAGACCACAGAATATTTTGCCTTATGCTCTGAGTCTTTCAAGTCCCTTTTTGAAAACTCAAGGAACTGCAGAGGAAAGGTTCTTCGCTCAGACTGTGCTGTCTTCTGGAGTAATAAAGGCCTAGTTCACTAATACTGTTGGAAAAAAACACAATGACTGAAGCAGTGGTGTGAAAAGTATTCAATTGTTATACTTGAGTAAAAGTAAATATACTGTACCTTTAAATTAATAGAAAATGACTCAAGTAAAGGTAAAAATCCCCCAGTAAAATACTACCTGAGTAAAAGTCTAAAAGTATCTTGTTTTAAATGTACTTTGGAAAAAGTATTCAATTGTCATACTTGAGTAAAAGTAAATGCTTTACATCAAATTCCTTATATTAAGCAAAACCACGGACAGACTGGGGCACACTCCAACACTCAGACATCATTTAGAAATGTAGTATTTGTGTTTAGTGAATCCGCCAGATCACAGGCAGTAGGAATGACAATGCGTTATATTGATAGGTGCATGAATTGGACAATAATTCTGTCCTGCCTGAGCATGAAATATAACAAGTACTTTTTGGTGTCAAGGAAAATGTATGGGAGTAAAAAGTACATGTTTTCTTTAGGAATGTAGTGGAGTAAAAGTAGACAGGAATATAAATAGTAAAGAACAGATACCCCCAAAAACTACTTAAGTAGCAGTTTAAAGTAGTTTTACTTGGACCAGTGTAATAAAGGCCTAGTTCACAAAATTAGGCAAATATATATATTGTGGTATCCCAGGATGTCTACCCCAGGGGTAATAGAGGGGAGGTAGAGGGGAGGTATGTGATGCAACGTTGGCTCCCTCTGTTGGGAGTACACGAGCTGGGCACCCTGACACGGATAGCTCCAAGTGGAGGTAATTAGGGGAAAGTGCCAACCAGCCATGGAGGCCACATAAAAGGAGCACTGTGGCACACAGTGAGAGAGAACCCGGGAGAGACTGACACAGAGCCAAAGCTGAGAAGAAGGACCGAGCCAAACATACTTGATTTTCTTTGTTATGTTTATTTTATGGCCTACTAAAGTTGTGTTTGCGGACTAAAACCTCCCTGTCTCTGTGTTAATCTCTGCACGCTCAACCCAACATCCCACGGTTTACCACATATGGTGGAGAATGCGGGCAACTGAGTAGCTTTGGGTGCCATGGGGTTGAGAATACGGAGATTACAATGGAGGAGCTGGTGGCTCAGTTTATCCTCAGCCAGCAGAAGCAACAGGCTCTCCAGGAGCAAGCACTGGAGGAGCAGCACCAACAAAACCAGACTGGTAGCAGAGATTGCACAGTTGAAGGTTGGGATGGCTCAGGAGTCTGGCCCGAATCAGTTCCTGGTTAAGGGAGGAAGATGACGTGGAGATGTATTTGTGCACCTTTGAGAGGATGGCTCAGAGGGAAGGATAGCCCAAGTGGGCCAGCCTGTTGGCACCCTACCTCTCCGGGAAGGCCCAGAAGGCCTACTTTGACTTAAATGCTGACCAGGCCACGAATTATGAAGCCGTTATGGATTCAGCCTTGCATGCCGTGCACAACTGGTCCACGACGGGGGCTTTGACCCCACCCTTTTCCCCCACGCTCAGATGAGCGACCTGGTGCGCCTGACCAAGGGCTGGCTACTGACGGAAGTACCGTCCCTCCCGATGATCGACAAGCTCGTCCTGGATCGATACCTTCGGGCCCTGCCATACGAGATGAAGAAGATGTTGAGCATGCAGAACCCCCAGATCCTGGAGGAGCCTGGAGGAATTGCTAACCGCTGTGGAAACTCACCAGAACACCCTGGACCTGCTGAGAGGGGCCCGAGCGGAGAGAGGGGATGGGGCGAGGGGAACGAACAACACAAAGAGAGGCGAGGGGCTGAAGGGGGCCCGGACGGAACCAGCCGAGGCCGTGAAGCAGGAGGGTGACCAAAACCGACTATGTCGACCGCTGCTGGCCCTATATCAGAGACGCTACTATGAGTGCGGTGAGCCGGGACACCTTGCGTGGAACTGTCCCGGCCGGGAGGAGGTCATGCCCTCCGCATCCCCCAGCTCGGGGGTAACCCGGTTGGTGAGTTGTCACCTCCTGTTGAGCGCACACCGAGACAGCCCCTCCGATGGTTCCTGTACGAATCAATGGCATCAACCTATTACGAATAAAACAGGTGAGGACCAGTGTGTACCATCCACAAACGGACGGGCTAGTTGAACACTTCAATAAGAACCTAAAGAAGATGCTGAAGAAGGTCATCGAGAGAGACGGGAGGAACTGGGACCAGCTGATGCCCCACCTGATGTTCTCAGTGCGCGAGGTACCCCAAGCATACACTGGGTTCTCCCCCTTTGAGCTCCTGTATGGCCTTCGGCCCTGCGGACTGCTGGACCTAGCCAAAGAGGTCTGGGAAGAGCAGTCAATCCCCCCTTCGCAGCGTAGTAGAACATGTGGAGGAGATGAGGGAGAGGATGACGGCAATTTGGACAATGGTGAGGGAGCACATGGCCCAGGCGCAACACGCCCAGGAGCGGGTCTACAACTGGGGGGCCCAACCATGAGAGTTCCACCCAGGTGAGAAGGTCTTGGTGCTGATCCCTACAATTGAGAGTAAATTCCTGGCTATGTGGCATGGGCCATACAACATTGTTGCGCGGGTAGGCGACGTCAATTACAAGGTCCGCCAAACTCCTCCAGCTCTACCATGTGAACTTGCTGAAGAAATGGCATGCACGAGATGCGCTATGCGTAAAGTGGACCCGGCCACAGCAGAGCCTGCCCTCTGTCGAAGTTGCAATGGGGGAAGACCGCAGCCCGACCCAACGACAAGAGCTCAGAGAGTTGGTCCAGCAAAATACGGCCGTGTTCTCAGAGGTGCCGAGGCGCACAGATCTCGTGGAACATCCTATCCACACACGTCCGGGAGAAAAAGTGCGTAAATGGCCATACCGGATACCAGAAGCCCGGAGGGTGGCGGTCCAGCGGGAAGTGACGACAATGCTAGAGATGGGGGTACTGGAGGAATCCCACAGTGAGTGGTCTAGCCCTATAGTGCTGGTAACGAAATCCGAATGGAACCGTCCGCTTCTGCAATGACTTCCGGGGCCTGAACGAGGTCATTAAGCTCGACGCCTACCCCATGCCCCGGGTAGATGAACTGATCGATCGCTTGGGTAGGGCGAGATACGTCAGCACGTTGGACCTGACGAGGGGGTACTGGCAGGTGCCGCTGGCAGCGGCCTCCCGGGAGAAGACGGCCTTTTCCACCCCGAGGGGGGGGGGCTATACCACTACTGGGTTCTTCCTTTCTGGCTCCACAGGGCACCAGCGACCTTTCAGCGACTCATGTACCGCGTCTTGCGGCTGCACAGTGAGTACGCAGCTGCTTATTTGGATGACAATATTGTGCACAGTGACAGTTGTGAGTCCCATCTTTGTAGGTTACAGGCAGTGATGGATGCGCTAAGGGATGCAGGTCTGACTGCGAACCCCCACAAGTGCAAGCTGGGCTACGCCGAGGTGGAGTACCTGGGCTATCAGATAGGGAGGGGAAATGTGAATCTGACCACTTCGAAATTAATTTTGTTACTTTGTTCCAGATGAATTTCATTTTGGGGCACTCCTACATCATTTGAAGGATTTAGGGGACACAGTGAACAGCTAGGAGTTGGGGCCAATTTTTTTATTTCACCTTTATTTAACCAGGTAGGCAAGTTGAGAACACATTCTCATTTACAACTGCGACCTGGCCAAGATAAAGCAAAGCAGTTCGACACATACAACAACACAGAGTTACACATGGAGTAAAACAAACATACAGTCAATAATACAGTAGAAGAATAAGTCTATATACAATGTGAGCAAGTGAGGTGAGATAAGGGAGGTGAAGGCAAAAAAAGGCCATGGTGGCGAAATAAATACAAAATAGCAAGTAAAACACTGGAATGGTTGATTTGCAGTGGAAGAATGTGCAAAGTAGAGACAGAAATAATGGGGTGCAAAGGAGCAAAATAAATAAATAAATAAATACAGTAGGGAAAGAGGTAGTTGTTTGGGCTAAATTATAGATGGGCTATGTACAGGTGCAGTAATCTATGAGCTGCTCTGACAGCTGGTGCTCTGACAATTACATCATAAAACTAGTGAACAGCTAGGAGTTGGGGCCAATTACATCATAAAACTATTGCTGGGTTTTATATACAGTCTGTGAACACATTTAAAATGTTTAAATTAATGGTTTGGATTACGGGATACCAAGGTCATCTTTTTCCATATTCTGTTGCAGTTAAAGGGTTATTCAGATTCACTTAGATCTGTGAACCATATTTTCTTAATGGCTAGCTCAAAATGGGCTTTTCAAAATGTGTTTATATATTATAGAGATCAGATTTGGGAGCCAAGATAATTTATTTATAAATCCCATCATTGGATGGTTCGGTAGTTGGATTTCCCAAGGGAAACAACAGGCCAGCATAGCTGACATAAATTGTAAATATAGAAAAAAAGAATTTCCTTGGTAATATGTGTTTGGCTTTCAAATCTTGGAATGTACACAATACATTACTGTCCATAATATCGGCAAATGTATGGATTCCACGTTTGGACCATTTCTTGAGATTCAAAAGGCCTTCCTCCAGATCACAAGTCATTACTGTGAATAATGGAGTATGGGGATGCCATTTTGATTCCCTGTTACAATGTTTTTCATCTTTGCACCAAATAAAAATGGTGCGAGCAATAATAGGACCGAAGAGTAGTTTACATTGTTTAAGGCAGTGTTGTGTTCGAGACCACCTAAAACGAGGCCGATCCAAGACCGGAGCAAATTGAGTCTGAGTCAAGACCAAGACCGGAGGGATGGATGACACCGAGTACAGACCGAGACCGGGAGGGGAACAAGGGGTCTGAGACTGAGTCAAGACCAAGACCAAAAAAATGCAAGTCCATTTCAAGACCATGATTGTAATTTTGTCAAATCACCACCAAAATAATGTTCAAAATGTCCAGTATTTCTGTGTTCATATTTCAGAACAACATATGGATTCTTTAGACGTTCCGAAAAGTGAATTTTTTCCCAAGATGTTCCGATTTAATCTATTCTGTTTTTGTTGGAAAGGAACGGGTTAACACAGAAGAGAAAAAAAGTTCCAATTAGGATTTATCTTTCCTGGTCTATCTAGCTAAGTCAACCATCAAAAGCTAGATAAAGGCATCTGCCATTCAACTTTATTAGGGCAAACATTTTGGAGTGATAATGGAATCAACCAATCACATTTTGACTTAATGGTTGGGACCTTAATGGAGGACACTTAGAAAAAAAAAAAAGATTTGACAAGCGACCACTTAGATATGGTCAATTTAACTTTTTCATAAATTCTTAGAACGTTTGGGAATTATGTATACTAAGGCATTTGTGAAAACTCTATAGCATTATAGAATGGGAAAGCGGACGGCCATTTGGATAATTTAATAGACACTGCAGTAAATAAAACCAAATAAAAACCTCTGTCTGGTCCAAGACTGGAGTCTACACAGACCGATGTGCTATAGCCAATCAGAGCAACAGTAGGCCTTTATACAAACAAGCAATTTACAACACGGGCCTGCCCTCATTCACTTTGAACTGGACTGTGTGTTTACAGGCAGTTGCCTGTCACCGGTTACTTTGTGTGCTAAACGTGAAATGTTTTTTTGCAATGGGAAGTAATAGTTCTACCGATGTCATTCTTCTGTGAGCTATCAGCATGTTAAATGTGCAACCAAAGGCAAAAAAAATCTGGACCACGTTTACTCCACACACAGAGACGCATACAAAGCTCTCCCTCGCCCTCCATTTGGCAAATCTGACCATAATTCTATCCTCCTGATTCCTGCTTACAAGCAAAAATTAAAGCAGGAAGCACCAGCAACTAGATCAATAAAAAAGTGGTCAGATGAAGCAGATGCTAAGCTACAGGACTGTTTTGCTAGCACAGACTGGAATATGTTCCGGGATTCCTCCGATGGCTTTGAGGATCACATCAATCATTGGCTTCATCAATAAGTGCATCGATGACGTCGTCCCTACAGTGACCGTAGCGCAACCAGAATCCATGGATTACAGGCAACATCCGCACTAAGCTGAAGGCTAGAGTTGCCAGTTTGAAGATGCAGTACTCTAACCCAGAAGCTTATAAGAAATCCCGCTATGCCCTCCGACGAACCATCAAACAGGCAAAGCATCAATACAGGACTAAGATCGAATCTACAACACTGGCTCTGACGCAGAGCTTGCAAATTATTAGATTACAAAGGGAAGCACAGCCGAGAGCTGCCCAGTGGCACGAGCCTCCCAGACGAGCTAAACTACTTCTATGCTCACTTCGAGACAAATAACACTGAAACATTCATGAGAGCACCAGCTGTTCCGGAAGACTGTGTGATCACGCTCTCCGCAGCCGATGTGAGTAAGTCCTTTAAACAGGTCAACATTCACAAGGCCGCAGGGCCAGACGTATCACCAGGACATGTACTGCGAGCATGCGCTGACCAACTGGCAAGTATCTTCACTGACATTTTCAACCTCTCCCTGTTCGAGTCTGTAATACCAACATGTTTTAAGCAGACCACCATAGTGCCTGTGCCCAAGAACACTAAGGTAACCTGCCTAAATGACTATCGACCCGTAGCACTCACGTCTGTAGCCATGAAGTGCTTTGAAAGGCTGGTCATGGCTCACATCAACACCATTATCCCAGAAACCCTAGACCCCCTCCAATTTGCATACCGCCCCAGCAGATCCACAGATGATGCAATGTCTATTGCACTCCACACTGCCCTTCCCACCTGGACAAAAGGAACACCTGTGTGAGAATGCTATTCACTGACTACAGCTCAGCATTCAACATCATAGTGCCCTCAAAGCTCATCAATAAGATAAGGAACCTGGGACTAAACACCTCCCTCTGCAACTGGATTCTGGACTTCCTGATGGGCCGCCCCCAGTTGGTAAGGGTAGGTAACAACACATCCGCCACGCTGATTCTCAACACGGGCCCCTTAGGGGTGCGTGCTCAGTCCCCTCCTGTACTCCCTGTTCACTCATGACTGCATGGCCAGGCACGACTCCAACACCATCATTAAGTTTGCCAATGACACAACAATGGTAGGCCTGATCACCAACAGTGACGAGACAGCCTATAGGGAGGAGGTCAGAGACCTGGCCGTGTGGTGCCAAGACAACAACCTCTCCCTCAACGTGATCAAGACAAAGGAGATGATTGTGGACTACAGGAAAAAGAGGACAGAGCACACTTCCATTCTCATCGACGGGGCTGCAGTGGAGTAGGTTGAGAGCTACAAGTTCCTTGGTGTCCACATCACCAACAAACTATCCTGGTCCAAGCACACCAAGACAGTCGTGAAGAGGGCACGACAAAACCTATTCCCCCTCAGGAGACTGAAAAGATTTGGCATGGGTCCTCAGATCCTCAAAAGTTTCTATAGCTGCACCATCAAGAGCATCCTGACTGGTTGCATCACTGCCTGGTATGGCAACTGCTCGGCCTCCGACCTCAAGGCACTACAGAGGGTAGTGCACACGGCCCAGTACATCACTAATCCAAGCTTCCTGCCATCCAGGACCTCTATACCAGGCGGTGTCAGAGGAAGGCCCTAAGAATTGTGAAAGACTCCAGCCACCCAAGTCATAGACTGTTCTCTCTGCTACCGCACGGCAAGTGGTATCGGAGCGCCAAGTCTAGGTCTAAGAGGCTTCTAAACAGCTTCTACCCCCAAGCCATAAGACTCCTGAACATCTAATCAAATGGCTACCCAGACTATTTGCATTGACCCCCCCCTCTCCCCCTCTTTTACACCGCTGCTACTCTCTGTTGTTATCATCGATGCATAGTCACTTTAATAACTCTACCTACATGTACATATACCTCAACTAACTGGTACCCCCGCACATTGACTCTGTACCGGTACCCCCCTGTATATAGTCTTGCTTTTGTTATTTTACTGCTGCTCTTTAATTACTTGTTACTTTTATTTCTTATTCTTATCTGTATTTTTTAAGACTGCATTGTTGGTTAGGGGCTCATAAGTAAGTATTTCACTGTAAGGTCTACACCTGTTGTATTCAGCACATGTGACTAATAACATTTGATTTGATTTGCTCCATGTCAAAACCATTCGAGAGCTGCACACTCTTGGAGCCTGCAGATCATTTTCTGCCGAGACTAGTGTGCGGCGCGCATGTGAATATATTTCACGTGCTTTTGCGATTGTGTAGGCTAGTTTGTGCATGATTTCTCTATTGTACTACAGAATTGATAAGTCGTATACCGACACTACACTACTTTGATATGCATCAATAGGGATTAAGAAGTGAGTATATGCAATGCCCACTGAAAAAAAGTGGGTATATGGCTTATACATGCGTACAGTGCATTCGGAAAGTATTCAGACGCCTTGACTTTTTTGTCTCTATACTCAGCCAGGGGGCGGAAGAATCATGTATAAACCAATTTAGGATGAGGCGAAATGCTAGTGCCTCGAAATACTATTTAAAGTTTGGGACGGATAGTAATAGCTGTGGGAAGTAGGGGTGCAGAGGGTGCTGCAGCACCCCCTGATAAATCATTAATATTATTTTTCTCTCCAAGTTAGTGTAGTAAAAAAATAAAATATAATTGTGCCATTTGGTTTGCTAAATATAAGCAATTTGAAATGATGTATACTTTTACTTTTGATACGTAAGTATATTTTTCAGTTACATTTTCTTTTGATACATAAGTATATTTAAAACCAAATACTTTTAGACTTTTACTCAAGTAGTATTTTACCAGGCAACTTTCACTTTTTCTTGAGTCATTTTCTATTATTAAGGTATATATCTTTTACTTTTACTCAAGTATGACAATTGGGTACTTTTTCCACCACTATGTACTAGTAGGCCTGTATTACTCTTGTATGAGCAGAGAAAAATGATCATCAGCAGAGTAGGGTGAAGAACTTCCTCATCTTCTTCATCTTTCCTACTTTTTTGTTAATTTTATCTGGGATTGCTTACCTTGTCACTGTTTTTACAGTACAGTAAATAAGAATGTGTTCTTAAACTGGCTTGCCTAGTTAAATAAAGGTTAAATAAAATAAATATATAATAATTGGCTGCCATTTGGGGAACCGTGACCTACACCAAAATCGTTGTGAGACTTTGTGCCTATTTTTCTTCTGCGATGTTATCACACTGTAATAGTCAAATCAAGCAATTGGATATGAGCAATTTATAATTTTTCTACTGGACCTTGATGTTGTCTTGCAGCTGCTGTTGCAGAATGAACAGGGGCGCTGTGCGCCCTGGGCTGTTCAGCTCAGCGGCTCTGCGTTAACTCCACCCCCCGACAAAAGTTTGCAGCCCCGGCTAAACTTCCAGTTCCCCTCTCTACGGACGAGTGCTCTTTTCCAGCTTACCCACGCAGAGGCCCCATTTTCCAGAATGGAGTGCCGGTTGGTTTTAGCGATTTTAGTCGTTTGCCTCATCTCTTATGGCCTTTCGGATGTGCAGCTCAGTAGTAATGTTATTCTCGAGCCGTATGATCTGCTGTTCGACACAGCGGTAGAAGCGTACTACAAGGGTGACTGGATGACGGTCATCCTGAACATGGAGAGGGCGCTTCGGAACAAGGCTGCGATACGCAGGGTGAAGGCGCATTGCCGGATAACTTGTGCAAACCAGAGCGCTTTCGGAGAGCCTTTATCCAGCATAGTTGTGACAATACCAGGTGCTGGCTCTGTGGAGGATCTTGGTTTTTTTCAAAAAATTATGAAAAGGGCTGATTGTGTAAATACCTGCGAAAGTGATAAAATTGGACCACCAACTATCCATAAAATCACTGAAGATGTGGACCTCGAGTTTAAGAAGAGAACCCCTTACAATTATCTGCAAGTCGCATACTTCAAGGTATGAAAATAGTCGACCAAATGGGTCCTATGCATAATAAATGTTCAGATCTTTCATAGTGAAAAGAGTCGACCATATAGGTTCTTTGCATAATAAATGTTCAGACATTGCATAGGCTTGAAACAAACACAGCCAGTAGCCGATCCAATGTTGTGGATAAGATTTGCCTGCGTCATCTTATTGCACTTTTTGAAGTGGTCTACCATGCACATTTATCAATCACACTTGCATGTCAATATAAGAGCAATGTCACTTTTTATTTTGTCCAATTTCAAGCAAGTCGTGCACTATAAGTGCTCTGTTTTCCCCACCCCCCCAAGCCAAGCCGGCCGTGCCACGTCTCTAGGTGGAGTCTTGCTGTGTAGACAATTTACGTCCTACACTGGATTCTTCTCGATTTTGGGGCTTGTCATCAACATGCGCTGTAGATCTCATGCATGCTACTGTGCCATTCAAGAATTTACTTAACTTTTGACAGAATAGTCATGTATATATTTATTTGTGTTAAGTCTGTTTATAAAATGTTTTTTTTAACGTTGTAATAAGAGTAGTTAGCCCTATAAATTAAGTAAATACATGTAGCCTATAAGATGTTCCTGAATGTCAAAGGTCATATTCATAGCCTATTTACGAATGTCAATAGATATGGAAAAAAATATGTAGGCCTTATGGCTTACATAATGGCTCCAATGCAGTCGTTTTTAACTCAATATTAAATCATTTCTGGGTAACAATTAAATACCTTACTGTGAATGTTATCCATTAAAATGGTAAAAAAAAAAAAAAAAAAAGCTTCTTAGCAAAGAGCAATTTCTCAAGGAATAATTATGACTGTGAGTGTTCTGAGTGGGGTCTCGCTGTTATAGTAGTTTGATTCTGTAGTAGTAGTTTGACCACTTACTGACTTTGTCAGGTACGGATGTGCGTAAATCAAGGATGCAGAAAGACTGCCATCCCATCTGCCCCCATTTAACATAGCGTACGTTAAAATAATTATTACTTCTAAACAAAAACACCTTTTGCATTCTTATACGCTTACATGTTGGTGTTATTGCAGTCGCTAAGATTATATTTGGTTGTCATCTTTGCAAAATACCTATTTTGGACGCAGCAATTGTCAACTAGACTGCTAACGTCATTGGCTGTAGCAAAAGCTAGCGAAGAGCCATTTACTGGTTGAAGACAAAGTTGATTATGTTTTTATGTATAATGCAGTTGATTTGTGATGATGACACAAACATTATGTTAAGCCTTAAATTACAATTATAATCCAAAAGTAGTGTGAAATGCACTCATAAGCAACATGTAAATGGAGGCTTTTTTTGCTGGCATTCTATGGGAACTCCCACAATTATTGCATTTTTTGACTGCACTGGGCTTTTAAGTTAAACCAACAACTATAAAAGAGACATATGGCCCCTGATTGAAGACTACTTACTATATTAAATAGGAGATTGACTAGTTGCCTAAAACAGCATGTTGGTGATTGCAGCTCACACATTTCTTACACCATTCCAGGGGGTCTTGTAAAATACTTCTGAGACGTGGAGCATTTAGGGAAGCCTTTGGAGTCACAATGTGTATAAGGTTTATTCAACAGATACAGTATGCTGTATTATTGATTTATTCACTAAATATCTCTCTTCCCTATGTAGATCAATAAGCTGGATAAGGCTGTGGCAGCGGCCAACACGTTTTTCCTGGCCAACCCAGACCACATTGAGATGAGGCAGAACCTGGACTACTACAGGATGATGTCCGGAGTACAGGAGGAAGACTTTAAAGACCTGGAGGCCTGGCCGCACATGGTGAGACTGACACCACTAATCCCCAGTAATGCACCCAATATCCCAGTGACAATGCACCTGTTATAACAGTTACTATGCACCAGTTATTCTAGTGACAATGTATCAGTTATCCCAGGAACAATGGACCAGTTATATACCATTTACAACATTTGGAACTGCACATAGTCAGACAGTAACCACTTACCAATTTGCCTACTTGGAACTGCCAAGCATATGGGACAGGGGAAGGGGCAAGGGTGTCAAGGTTGTGCGCTACTGGTAAGAAGTCAGGTGCAGGAGAGCAGAGAGTTGTGATCAGGCGCACTTTATTTGGCAGAAGCACAAAAGACAGACGCAACTGCGTCAAAAACCTCCAGCCAATGGCAAAAGTGAATATGCGCGAAAACACTCACAATAATGCAAATGTTTGACAATAAACATAGTACGGGTCAAAACACGATACCCGGTGAAACAACCAGTCTGGCACGTAACACTAAACACGTAACAAAACAATTCCACACAAAGACATGGGGGGAACAGAGGAATATATATATGCAGTGTAATTAGGGAATGTAAACCAGGTGTGTGGGAAACAAGACAAAACAAATGGAACAATGAAAAATGGAGCGGCGATGGCTAGAAGGCCGGCGACGTCAACCGCCGAACGCCGCCCGAACAAGGAGGGGAGCCGACTTCGGCGGAAGTCGTGACAAAGGGACCTTATTGGCACCAGGTTGGGTAGGGTCAACGGGTTGAATTAAAATGTGGCTGGGCTGCTGACTCCATGCTTTGCTCTCTACTCTATCTCCCAGGCAGAGTTCCTTGCAGGGAAGCGGTACTACAGCTCAGACTCGTTCGGTCTGGCCATCGACCACTTTGAGGCAGCGGTGGAAGAGTACTTCAGCGCAGACCAGGAGTGCCGGGCGCTCTGCGAAGGAGCTTACGACTACGACGGATACAACTACATGGAGTACAGTGCTGACCTCTTCCAGTCCATGACAGGTGTTAAGACAGACTAAATCCCAAAAGAACCCCATGCTAACATTTTGGATAAAAGCTTAAACCTTGTACTCTTATGTTTGCCCATGTCACTGTCAGACCACTACATGCAGATTATGAACTGTAAGCAGAGCTGTTCTGTGGAGCTAGCCTCCACCGCAGGAAAGGACAAGCCATTTGAGGATTTCCTCCCTTCCCACTTCAACTACCTACAGTTCTCCTACTACAACAGTGAGTCTCAGTCCCTATTCACTCTGCACCTACATGCCTTTTTAGAATCAGGGTGATTTGCTTTCACAAATCAATGTGTCCTCTGCCTGGCTGTCTGCTCGTCTGTCTGTTTGATGTCTCTCTTTCTCTCCCCCCCCCCCCATCAGGTGAAAAGTATGAGCAGGCCATAGAGTGTGCTAAGACCTACCTGCTGTTCCACCCAGAAGAGGAGGTAATGAATCAGAACCTGGCCTACTACTCCGCTGTGCTGGGAGAGGACAAGCCTGCAGCCATACCTGCTAGACAGGTACACACACACACACACACACACACACACACACACAACCTGCACCTTCCTATCTATCCCTCATGCCTCCAACTCACTTCTCTCCATCTCTTCTCCCTCCCAGGTGGTAAAACAGCACATTCAGCAGTCCCTGTTAGAGAAGGAGCTGCTCTACTTTGCTTTTGAAGTGTTTGGAATCACCTTTGTTGATCCAGTAGGTTAACATGTCTCTTATCTTCTCTTGTGTCTCACTGTTTCTACCGACAAGACATCACCCTGATAGGGGACTGCTGTCAGGTGGGTTTTAGCATGTGTGATCTCACATCCTGCCCCTTCCTTTGCAGGATTCCTGGACCCCTGCAGACATCATGCCCCTCAAACTGAGAGAGAAGCAGAAGTAAGAGAAGCACACACGTACAGACTAGAAGAGGCTGCTGGAGGGAGAAATTGGAAGAATGGCTCATTTTAATGGCTGGAATGTAATGAATGGAAATGTATCAAACATGCTGTTCCATTCATTCCATTCAAGTCATTACAATTATCCTGTGCACCAGCCTCCACTAGTACATGTATGCTCTCAATATCAGATTAGGATCTGCTCCGCATTATATTTAGGCTCCCGAGTGGCGCAGCGGTCTAAGGCACTGCATCTCAGTGCTAGAGGTGTCACTACAGACCTTGGTTTGATCCCGGGCTGTATCACAACCGGCCGTGATCGGGAATCCCATAGGGCGGCGCACAACTGGCCCAGCGTCGTCCGGGTTAGGGGAGGGTTTGGCCGGGTTAGGACGTCATTGTAAAATAAGAATTTGTTCTTAATGACTTGCCTAGTTAAATGTTAAATTAAAAAAAAAAAATTATCTTGTAACCTCGTCTTTGGCGCCCTCTGCAGGGCAGACAGGGAGACTGCAGCAAGAATCACTGAGGAGATTGGGAATCTGATGAAGGAGATTGAAACTCTGGTGGAGGAGAAGAACAAGGAGTCGACTGATATTGCCAAGATCGTACGAGAAGGTAAGATTTCCTGGTAGCATTCTTTGTCCATAGGTTTTTGGAGGGTCACAGCATGAAGTTTGGGAATGTCTGTGGACTGTCTTGCACACTCTGACTGTACACTCTCTATATTCATTCCCCCTGTCTCCCTTCCAGGTGGTCCTCTGTTGTTTGATGACATCAAGATTACCATGTCGTCTAAGCAGCTGAATGGGTCTCAGAGGGTTCTACTGGATGGATTTATCTCGGAGGGCGAGTGCAGAGAGCTCACCCGCCTCTCTAATGTGAGTGGGAGCCAGGGTCAGGGCTGTCTGTCCTGTCTGTCCTGTCTGTCTGTCTGTCTGTCTGTCTGTCTGTCTGTCTGTCTGTCTGTCTGTCTGTCTGTTCATGTCTTGTCTGTTCATGTCTTGTCTGTTCATGTCTTGTCTGTTCATGTCTTGTCTGTTCATGTCTTGTCTGTTCATGTCTTGTCTGTTCATGTCTTGTCTGTTCATGTCTTGTCTGTCTGTCTGTCTGTTCATGTCTTGTCTGTTCATGTCTTGTCTGTCTGTCTGTTCATGTCTTGTCTGTCTGTCTGTCTGTTCATGTCTTGTCTGTCTGTCTGTCTGTTCATGTCTTGTCTGTCTGTCTGTCTGTTCATGTCTTGTCTGTCTGTCTGTCTGTTCATGTCTTGTCTGTCTGTCTGTCTGTTCATGTCTTGTCTGTCTGTCTGTCTGTCTGTTCATGTCTTGTCTGTCTGTCTGTCTGTTCATGTCTTGTCTGTCTGTCTGTCTGTTCATGTCTTGTCTGTCTTTGAGTGTTTATGTCTGTCTGTCTGTCTGTCTGTTCATGTCTTGTCTGTCTGTCTGTCTGTCTGTCTGTTGATGGAGTGTGAGCTTCTGATGGTCTGTGTGTTAAAACTGTGCGCATGCTTCTGTCATTGTGTGTGCTGATGCTGTGTGTGTTTGTCTGTCAGGCGGCTGCGCTGAAAGGTGATGGGTACCGAGGCCTTCCCTCCCCACACTCCCCCAGCGAGAGCTTCCAAGGAATCACAGTCCTCAAGGCTATTAAGGTACATCACTGACCCTACACACTAAAGCCCTGATAACCCAACCATAACCCAAACACCACTAGCCCAGCACTGCCAACACTGACCCTAACCCAGCATGGTCAACTTCACCCAAAACCAACCCCCAACTAGTTTCATCTCCTAGCCTCAGCTTTATCTCCAACCTTTCTAAAGCCTCAGCCTAATGGCATCCATGTACAGTTACCAGTGAGTTGTCTATAAGAAAGCACCTATTTCTGATGATATTGTCCTGCTCTACAGTTTGGACAGGAGGGAACTGTGCCCCTGAAGAGTGCCCGTCTGTTTTTCGACATGAGTGAGAAGGTGCGTAGGGTTCTCGAGTCGTACTTCCGTCTGGACTCTCCTCTCTACTTCTCCTACTCTCACCTGGTCTGCCGCTCCGCCATCGACGGTGAGAAACTCCACTACGGCGGCCCTCAGGGGACAGTATTGTTGTGTATATCGAATCCAAGATGGGGCATGTAACCCCACATTAACCACCTGCCTGTATGAGTATATAGACATACAGTAAGATATGTTTCCATTCCTCTGTCTGTACAGAGAAGCAGGATGACCGTGACGACCCGAGTCACCCGGTTCATGCAGACAACTGCCTTCTGGTCTCTGAGCTCAACAAGTGCATCAAAGAACCACCCGCATACACACACAGAGACTACAGGTACACACACACACACACACACACACACACACACACACACACACACACACACACACACACACACACACACACACACACACACACACACACACACACACACACACTGCATATGCTTATAACATAGGTATCAGCAGCAGGTATCATCATGCACCACTGTCTTTAAGACCCTTCTCTTGTTCATGTTGTGTTTTAGCGCCATCCTCTATCTAAATGATGACTTTGAAGGAGGAGATTTCATTTTCACTGAACTGGATGCCAAAACTGTCACAGTAAGTTTCAATCAATGATGAAGGATTGAGAGATGCAGAGTAAAAACAGTTGATTTACTCTAAGGTGTAAGTTAATTGACCGTATGATGACTGATGTCACTGCCCTGTGTTGCCCAGGCGGAGGTGCGTCCTCAGTGTGGTCGTGTGGTTGGTTTTGGGGCAGGGGAGGAGAATCCTCATGGCGTGAGAGCGGTCACTAAGGGCCAGAGGTGTGCTGTGGCCCTGTGGTTCACCCTTGACCCCAAACACGAGGAGAAGGTAACATATCTATTAGTCAATCCATCTGGAGTTATGTATAGTCTTTGTTTCTATCATGCTATATATTGTGATGGGTTGTATTGTAATCTGAGAGAGGGAGAGAGCAATGCTTTCCACTTATTGATTCATCTACATTTCATCAGTTTTTCTTGCTTGTCTTAGCTAATTTGTGTGTGTGTGTGTCTCTCTCCAGGAGCGGATCCAAGCTCAAGAGATGCTGAAGATGTTCTCCACTCCTACGGACGCAGAGTTCACAGAGACAAAGACAGAGAGCTCAGAGCCACAGCTCACACTTCCTGACCAGGCTGCGCTTCTTGGTCAAGCTGCACCCCCAGTACAGGAGCAGGCTGACAAACCAGCAGAGAAGAAGCCTGAGGAACCAGCAGAAACAGTAATAGAAAATCCAGCTGATAACCCAGAAGATAAAAAGGATGAGAAGCCGACAGCCAATCAGGCAGAAAAACAAATTGCCAAAGAGGGTGAAAAACCCAAGTTGAAAGAGGCAGTCAAAACGAAAGCCAAAGCAGACGACGCATCAAAGGCCAAAGCGACGACTAAAACAGTGACTAAAGCAGGGGACAAAGCCAAGGCTAAACCAGCAGCAAAAACAAACGTCAAACATGCAGCAAGCAAAACAAAACCTAAAGCAACAGACAAAAAAGAGCAGAAGCCAGCTACAAAGAAGGCAGAGAAAGCCCCTGTCAAAAAGGTTTCCAAGGACTCTAAAACTGACCCCAAATCAGCCTCGGACTCACAGACAGACAAGGATGAGCTGTGAGACCAACAGCACCTGTGACTCTTACTCTGTGGTGTCTCTATTTTTCTACCGTTTGAATATATTTGTTAAGGTTTTCTCTGTGGGTGTGCTGGATAAAGATATGTAGTTGTTGATGGTTATTGTTTGGATGTTGTTTGTCTGCCCAGTAGCGTGGTAAATTAACCTGTGTTGTAATGTAAACCATACCATAATACCAAGGGACTGCAAACTCACTCCGATGGCTGATATCAACTAACCAATCAATCAAATCAATGAATCAACCAATCAAATTGGATTTGTATAGTGCATTTCACAAATGCATTTGTCACAAAGTGCTAAATAGTAACCACATTTAAATTCATATCCCAGACTCATGTGAACATACTGTGTTGTTTCTATAGTGTTACTTTTGTGTATGATTTGGAATTCTCTGTGCTATTTTGTACTGATTTTAAATGAACTGTTCTTTGCCTCAGGAATGGAAAGATATAAAAAGAGATAAAAAAAACAGGAAAGAACAACATGAACAAATTAAATGTGTCTGAGTAGGGACTGAAACTTGGATTCATGTGGATACATTAAATAAAATCATGTTTTCATACTGAACAAAAATATGAACGCAACATGTAAAGTGTTGGTCCCATGTTTCATGAGCTGAAATAAAAGATCCCAGAAATTTTCCATATGCACAAAAAGCTTATTTAGCTCAAATTTTGTGCACAAATTAGTTTACATCCCTGTTAGTGAGCATTTTTACTTTGCCAAGATAACAGGAGTGGCATATCAAGAAGCTGATGAAAAAGCATGATCATTAATTACACAGGTGCACCTTGTGCTGGGGGAAATAAAAGGCCACTCTAAAATGTGCAGTTTTGTCACACAACACAATGCCACAGATGTCTCAAGTTTTGAGGGAGCATGCAATTGGCATGCTGACTGAAGGAATGTCTATTTGTTAATTTTTCTACCATAAGCCACCTCCAATGTCGTTTTAGAGAATTTGGCAGTACATCCAACCGGCCTCACAACTGCAGACCACGTGTAACCACGCCAGCCCAGGAACTCCACATCCTGCTTCTTCACCTGTGGGATCGTCTGAGGAGGGGGAGGGGTGCTGAGGAGTATTTCTGTCTGTATTAAAGTCCTTTTGTGCCCAAAAACGAATTCTGATTGGCTGGGTCTGGCTTCCCAGTGAGTGGATCTTGCTCCCAAATGGGTGCCCATGGCTATGCCCCTGCCCAGTCGTGAGATCCATAGATTAGCGCTTAATGAATTTGTTTACATTGACTGATTTCTTTCTATGAACTTGAAATTGTTGCATGTTGCGTTTAAATTTTTGTCCAGTATACATTGGTGTTGCGTTTTCATGTAATAACTCAAGAGAACACTAGGTGGCAGAGAGGAACTACCATGCCATCTCATGTACATCAGACAACACACATTTTTCTTTCTACTGAATATGTTGTAAGTATGGACCCTCAGGGTTTAACTTCATCCTTAGGGTCCGGTAACTCCTTAAATCATAGTTATGGTTTTGTTATGGCTTTGTGGAGGTAATTTGAACTCCCAGGAGACCAACATAAGTTGTATGAAAGCCTGTTCAGACTATTGAGATGGCCCCTGGCCAACATGTCTGTTGTTGATCTCTGGTTAGTTAGCTACAGTATCTCCTCAGGGGATTCTTCTCTTAGGATCCTGTTTATATCAAAATGCTGCTCCACCCTACGACCACTTTCTTAGTTTTAAATAGTTGAGCTGTATCAGGTCATGATAAGGTCTTTGGGGAAGTGAGATGAGCTGCTGAGTTTCCCTACAGAATTAGAATGAACAGAATGGACATTCCAATTCAAAGCAAATTTCCATGGTGTTGGCAGTCTGGAAGCCATACTGGTTATGAACAGTTTGAAATTGATAAATTAATGGTTATCTTCATAGAAATTAATGGAGATACCAGAACAGTCATGGACGTTCCGTGAACATAACAGCAGAACAACCATATCCAGGGTTCCTTGTCAAGACAATCAGCAAGTAATATTGACATACTTGTCTGTTGGCCATATTGGTTGTGTCTAGAAAGGTCATATAGATTTGAGTTTGTCCATTCTGGGCATTGTGTTTCTATGGTTTCCTCAGCCCTGAGCCTGTGGGTGGAACAGTAATAATGCTGGGTCCTCTGCCGGAGTGTCTGTGTGGGTTTAGCATGTGGATGAAGTCATGCCTGCACAAAGTAGAGCAGCTATCTACACACACATGGATGCACTCACGAACACACACGCACGCACGTACTGTGCATGTACTGTAACAGGTCAAACATCCCAGTTATTCAGCAGCGCAGAAAAGGAGGCGTTTGTCAGACCTATTGCCCATGTGGAGATTATTGTGTGTGTGTTAATGTCTATGTGTGTATGTGTGTGTGTGCATGTGTGTGTGTGTGTATGCGTGTAGACTTGTGGCTAGTAATTTTGAAATCTTCATTATCTCCCTAAAGGAAAGCCTTGGGGTGGTTGAGGGTGATTTGGGTGGCTTCAATGAAGGTCTTCAAGCAGCTGTGCTGGGTATGAACTGGCCCCCTTCCCCTACTGCCTGGGTGGTGGCCTCGAGTGAGTGAGTGAGTGAGTGAGTGAGTGAGTGAGTGAGTGAGTGAGTGAGTGAGTGAGTGAGTGAGTGAGAGAGAGAGAGAGAGAGAGAGAGAGAGAGAGAGAGAGAGAGAGAGAGAGAGAGAGAGAGAGTTTGACTGTGTGTGTCTTTGTCTCTGTATCTCTCTCTGTGCTTTCTTTGTGTTTCTCTGTGTTCTGGGTTCTGATCCAGAAAGAGACACAGGCCACTTTGTCTCTCTGTGTGTTTGTGGTGTATGGGTTTGACCATTGTTCCAAAGACCTGCAGAGAGAGAGGAGTGTGAGAGAAAGCGAGAAACAAGAGTACAGTAGACATAGAAGGAAAATCTGAGATTAGTACAAGTCTCGCACAGTGCAGGCCGATGTTGGAGTCAGCTTTCTCAAGTGTCTCCATGTGTGTGTATCCGTGTGTGACTGTGTCCGCAACTGTGGATGTCACCCTTTGTGTTGTTGTGCGTACAGTACCTTTACATGTGTATTTGTGTGAGTGTGGATCGTGGTGTATCTGCATGTGTGTGTGTTGTGAAGTGAATTCCCGTTGCTCTAGGACAAGGCCACATATGAAAGACAAAAAAAAGTTGAAAATTCCCCTTTCTGGTTTCCATGGAGACAGAGTGGGCATGGAGACGGCAGTGGCAGGATTGGGCCGCAAACAGCGGGATGCGGTGCTGAGATTAACTACGACTTTCTGTGTGTGTGAGAACGAGACCCAACTCTGAGACATACTGTAACAGTGTTCAAATTGGGCTGGACACAGCAGGAAGAGGCGCTGAGATTAACTCCCACTCTCCTACTCTTTGAGTGTGAAAAGTGGAGACTAAAGTGGAGGCTAAAGCAGCAGGCTAAAGTGGAGGCTAAAGCAGCAGGCTAAAGTGGAGGCTAAAGCAGCAGGCTGAAGTGGAGGCTAAAGCAGCATGCTAAAGTGGAGGCTAAAGTAGAAGGCTAAAGTGGAGGCTAAAGTAGAAGGCTAAAGTGGAGGCTAAAGTGGATGCTAAAGTAGCAGGCTAAAGTGGAGGCTAAAGTAGAAGGCTAAAGTGGAGGCTAAAGTAGAAGGCTAAAGTAGAAGGCTAAAGTGGAGGCTAAAGCAGCAGGCTAAAGTGGAGGCTAAAGCAGCAGGCTAAAGTGGAGGCTAAAGCAGCAGGCCAACATGGAGTGACATGGCCTCCCATGACACCTCCCTTTGGGGAAGACAAGAGGACTGAAAGAAGACTTTCTGTTGTTGATGAGGGAGGATGGGAGGACTAGTACTGGTTCTTGGTTTGTATTGAAGAATCATTGCAGTCACTACATTGCCCCAGGGTATAAGTGTTTAAAGTGCAGTACTGAGCTCTATTTTATCTGTATTCTGTTTCACTGAAAGATTTCCTGTGTCCCCTCTAGCTGTGTGGCACAAAACAGAACACTGCCCCTCTACACACAACCCCAATCCAGAACACTGCCCCTCTACACACCACCCCAATCCAGAACACTGCCCCTCTACACACCACCCCAATCCAGAACACTGCCCCTCTACACACAACCCCAATCCAGAACACTGCCCCTCTACACACCACCCCAATCCAGAACACTGCCCCTCTACACACCACCCCAATCCAGAACACTGCCCCTCTACACACAACCCCAATCCAGAACACTGCCCCTCTACACACAACCCCAATCCAGAACACTGCCCCTCTACACACCACCCCAATCCAGAACACTGCCCCTCTACACACAACCCCAATCCAGAACACTGCCCTTCTACACACAACCCCAATCCAGAACACTGCCCCTCTACACACAACCCCAATCCAGGACACTGCCCCTCTACACACCACCCCAATCCAGAACAGGTACACTCCCTTAAGCTTCACACAGCATTTCGAGGACTGTTCACACTCAGACATGAGCAGTTACAGTATGGTTGAGGACATCCCAGTCAGTCCAGATCTGCTGTAAATCATCACTAAAGCTGCCTAGCTGCCTGGTCTCATATCTAAAACCAACCTTGTGTTAGTGGGACAGAGGAGCTTATTGTTGGCTGCTTATTCGGACGGATGCCAGCTTGATGACTTCAGGCTTTGCCATGAACTGTCTCCTTATTCCCCAAAAGACTGGGATCACGGCCGTGCCTGCTTCGAGATGGGACCAGTGGCATAGGCCTGGCTGCCTGGGGCTGTCTTACAGCTCTATGGAGCTGGGTTAGAACGGTCCAGGAGTGGGCCTGGGGATGGAGAAACTGGGTCATAACGAGCTTTAGGACCTAGGTTGTAATCGGCTGGGGCTGGGTTGACCTAGGTTGTAATCACACTGGTATGGTTGGGGCCTGGCTATAGAGGTCCATGGAGGGTCAAAGGGGCTGAGGACATACAGTTGAAGTCTGAAGTTTACATACACCTTAGCCAAATACATTTAAACTCAGTTTTTCACAACTCCTGACATTTAATCCGAGTAAAAATTCCCTGTCTTAGGTCAGTTAGCATCACCACTTTATTTTAAGAATGTGAAATGTCAGAATAATAGTAGGGAATTATTTATTTCAGCTTTTATTTCTTTCATAACATTCCCAGTGGGTCAGACGTTTACATACACTCAATTTGTATTTTGTAGCATTGCCTTATCTTGTTTATCTTGGGTAAAACGTTTTGGGTAGCCTTCCACAAGCTTCCCACAATAAGATGGGTGAATTTTGGCCCATTCCTCCTGACAGAGCTGGTGTAACTGAGTCAGGTTTGTAGGCCTCCTTGCTCACACACGCTTTTTCAGTTCTGCCCACACATTTTCTATAGGATTGAGGTCAGGGCTTTGTGATGGCCACTCCAATACCTTGACTTTGTTGTCCTTAAGCCATTTTGCCACAACTTTGGAAGTATGCTTGGGGTCATTGTCCATTTGGAAGACCCATTTGCGATCAAGCTTTAACTTCCTGACTGATGTCTTGAGATGTTGCTTCAATATAGCCACATCATTTAACTTCCTCATGATGCCATCTATTTTGTGAAGTGCACCAGTCACTCCTGCAGCAAATCACCCCCACAACATGATGCTGTCACCCCCGTGCTTCACGGCTGGGATGGTATTCTTCGGTTTACAAGGCTCCCCCTTTTCCCTCCAAACACAACAATGGTCATTATGGCCAAACAGTTCTATTTTTGTTTCATCAGACCAGAGGACATTTCTCCAAAAAGTACGATCTTTGTCCCCATGTGCAGTTGCAAACCGTAGTCTGGCTTTTTTTATGGCGGTGTTGGAGCAGTGGCTTCTTCTTTGCTGAGCGACCTTTCAGGTTATGTTGATATAGGACTCGTTTTACTGTGGATAGTACCTGTTTGTACCTGTTTCCTCCAGCATCTTCACAAGGTCCTTTGCTGTTGTTCTGGGATTGATTTGCACTTCTCGCACCAAAGTATGTTAATCTCTAGGAGACAGAACACGTCTCCTTCCTGAGCGGTATGACGGTTCCGTGGTCCCGTGGTGTTTATACTTGTGTACTATTGTTTGCACAGATGAACGTGGTACCTTCAGGCGTTTGGAAACTGCTCCCAAGGATGAACCAGACTTGTGGAGGTCTACACATTTTTTTCTGAGGTCTTGGCTGATTTCTTTTGATTTTCCCATGATGTCAAGCAAAGAGGTACTGAGTTTGAAGGTAGGCCTTGAAATACATCCACAGGTACACCTCCAATTGACTCAAATGATGTCAATTAGCCTACCAGAGGCTTCTAAAGCCATGACATCATTTTCTGGAATTTTCCAAGCTGTTTAAAGGCACAGTGTATGTAAACTTCTGACCCACTGGAATTGTGATACAGTGAATTATAAGTGAAATAATCTGTCTGTAAACAATTGTTGGAAAAATTACATGTCATGCACAAAGTAGATGTCCTATCTGACTTGCCAAAACTATAGTTTGTTAACAAGACATTTGTGGAGTGGTTGAAAAACGAGTTTTAATGACTCCAACCTAAGTGTATTTAAACTTCCGACTTCAACTGTAAATGGTGGGGGCTAGGGATGTGTCTGGGGAAGGTACCACGGCAGTATGTCTGTGTGGAGGGGCAAATATTGGTTCCCTGTGTGGGTACTCTGTGTACTCTGAGACAGTGTCTAGTGCACTTGAGAAACAGGGCTGCATAGTTTTTGAAGGTCTTTGTGATATACTACTCGTATTTCTTGGTGTCACCCTCCATCACCAAGCTCATGGTATGGTGTAGAACAGTTTAGAACAGGGGAACATATACACTTGCCACTGGAGAGCGACCGGGATTCTGGGAGCCTCTTTGTTTAACAGAAGATGTCACCACTGGTTGTTATGACAACAGCATAACGATGCCTGGCCCTCCGTCACAAAGCTAAAGAGACAGATGGCAGGAAAATGGCAGAGGAGAGAGAGGGAGAGGGGGAGGGAGAGAGGAATGTGTGAGAGATAGAAGAGAACATGTTAAGTATAGAAAGGGTTACTGCCTCTAAACGTACACTCTGGAAATATTCATACAGTGCCTTCAGAAAGTATTCACACCCCTTGACTTTTTGTGTCACTGGTCTACACACAATACCCAATAATGTCAAAGTGGAATTATGTTTTTTGAAAATGTTTCAAATTAATAAAAAATTAAAAGCTGAAAAATCTTGAGTCAATAAGTATTCAACCCGTTTGTTATGGCAAGCCTAAATAAGATCAGTAGAAACAAATTGCTTAACAAGTCACATTATAAGTTGCATGGACTCACTCTGTGCAATAATTGTGTTTGACTTGATTTACAAAGTTTAATGGCTGTGATTGGAGAAAACTGATGTTGGATCAACAACATTGTAGTTACTCCACAATACAAACCTAATTGACAGAAAAGAAGGAACCCTGTACAGAATACAAATATTCCAAAACATACATCCTGTTTGCAACAAGGCACTAAAGTAATACTGCAAATAATGTGGGAAATAATGTCCTGAATACGAAGTGTTATATTTGCGGCAAATCCAATACAAAACATTACTGAGTACCACTCTCCATAATTTCAAGCATAGTGGTGGCTGCATCATGTTGTGGGTATGCTTGTAATTGTCAAGGACTGGGGAGTTTTACAGGATAAAAAAGAAACGAATGGAGCTAAGCACAGGCAAAATCCTAGAGGAAAACCTGGTTCAGTCTGCTTTCCACCAGACACGGGGAGATGAATTCACCTTTCAGCAGGACAATAACCTAAAACACAAGAACAAATCTACACTGGAGTTTCTTACCAAGAAGACAGTGAATGTTCCTGAGTGGCCGAGTTACAATTTTGACTTAAATCTACTTGAAAATCTATGGCAAGACCTGAAAATAGTTGTCTAGCAATGATCAACAACCGATATGACAAGAATAATGGGCAAATGTTGCACAATCCAGGTGTGGAAAGCTCTTAGAGACTTCCCAGAAAGAGTCACAGCTGTAATCACTGTCAAAGGTGCCTCTACATAGTACTGACTCAGGGGTGAGACTACTTATGTAAATGAGATATTTCTGTATTTTATTTTCAATAAATGTGCAAACATTCCCAAAAACATGTTTTCACTGTCATTATGGGGTATTGTCATTATTTAATTCATTTTGAATTCAAGCTGTAACACAAGAAAATGTTGAATAAGTCAAGGGGTATGAATACTTTCTGAATGCGCTGTAGATGCATTTTACCAAGCAATTGCTACTCATACCATCAACCGCAACTCTCTTCACTCTGTTTCTGACAGCAGCTACATTACACATATTTGGGATGACAACGAATAAAAACGTAGTGTGGAGTGTGAGAAAGTTCATGCAGACTGTCATGGGTCACGTACACACACACACACACACACACACACACACACACACACACACACACACACACACACACACACACACACACACACACACACACACACACACACACACACACACACACACACACACACACACACTCAATCTAGGGACGTGACCATCCTTTCTTCTGTTTACATCCAACATAACAAATAAAATCCTTTTCAGGGATTGGTGGATCTTTGTTAGGTGGATGGAGGTAAGGCAGACGGCACAGACCTCTCCCTTCCTGGTCTCCATATATTGTTTTTCTCCTAATTTCCTCTCTCTCTCTCTCTCTCTCTCTCTCTCTCTCTCTCTCTCTCTCTCTCTCTCTCTCTCTCTCTCTCTCTCTCTTTCTCTTTCTCTCTTTCTCTCTCTCTCTCTCTCTCTCTCTCTCTCTCTTTCTCTCTCTCTCTCTCTCTCTCTCTCTCTCTCTCTCTCTCTCTCTCTCTCTCTCTCTCTCTCTCTCTCTCTCTCTCTCTCTCTCTCTCTCTCTCTCTCTCTCTCTCTCTCTCTCTCTCTCTCTCTCTCTCTCTCTCTCTCTCTCTCTCTCTCTCTCTCTCTCTCTCTCTCTCTCTCTCTCTCGTGAAGTTTAAGGAGGTATGTGAGGATGAGAGAGGAGGATAGGCAGTAGGATAAGGATGAGGGTGAGGGGTGAGGGTATTCCTCCAGTATTTGGTTAAGGCCAGATGGCTGGAGAATGGCGTCTGCAGCCCCTGGTCTGTGTACTCTGCTCCGAGGGCAGAGAGAGGAATGCCTGTCTTTTCTTTGGTCTTTGGCTGAGTGGAGAGTTTGAGGGCTGCTCTATAATACTGGATTAGCATCCACATTCCCCCCTAATCTCCCCATTCTCAGCCTCAGCTGTTCACCCCCAGGCCCATGCCACTATACCACCAAGACCTGCGTGTTGATGTTGGGACTAGCTAACCCCCTCTCTGATGCTCTCTCCTCCCTTAGCAGCCGGAGAGCCAGAGCCAGGTGGACCCACTAGAGAGAGGGCTTCCAGAGGTGAAGGGTGGTGGCGATGGGTTGGAGCAGAGAGGGGGCCAGAGAGTGGTGGAGGGAGGGCAGAGAGGGTTGGAGAGGAGCAGAGAAGGGGTGGAGGGGGGCAGAGAGGGGTGGAGGGGGGCAAAGAGGGTTGGAGAGGGGCAGAGAAGGGGTGGAGGGGGGCAGAGAGGGGTGGAAGGGAGCAGAGGGGATGTCTGAAGAGGCATCCTCCAGACTAAAATAGGCTTTTCCAGGGAGTGGGATAAGAGTGGGGACCCAGGGGCCTCGGATTAACTTTTGGCTACAATGGCTCCATCCGGCCCCAAACAAATGTACCTCAGCCCCCTATGAAAGGGCCCCTCTTACCCTCTTTCTACCCCTCTTATTCTCCCCCCTTTCCTCTCCTCCTCTCTTGACCCTTCTTCTCTCCTCTTCTCCACTCTTCCCCCCTCACACACTTTCACACTCACCACATACTCTGCTGCTACTGTCTATTATCTACCCTGTTGCCTAGTCACTTTACCCTTGCCTATATGTACACTACATACCTGCACATTGAAACCCTGCACATTGACTCAGTACAGGTACTCCCTGTACATAGCCATGTTATTTTTATTTGTTATTTTTGTTTGTTATTCACTGTGTATTTATTCCTTGTGTCACTATTTATATTTTGTATATAATTTTTAAAATCTTATCTTTAACTCTGCATTGTTGGAAAAGGACCCGTAAGTAAGCATTTCACTGTTAGTCTACACCTGTTGTTTACGAAGCGTGACAAATTAAATAGTATTTGATTTGATTTTGATTTGATTCTCCCCCTGGTCCCTTTGAGAGGTCCCCACTGCCCCATATAGACCCCATATAGACTTATTTATTTTTTTCACTGTATTATTGACTATATGTTTGTTTTACTCCATGTGTAACTATGTGTTGTTGTATGTGTCGAACTGCTTTGCTTTATCTTGGCCAGGTCGCAATTGTAAATGAGAACGTGTTCTCAATTTGCCTACCTGGTTAAATAAAGGTTAAATAAATAAATAAATAAAAAAACTGCCGAGGGCTCTCAGAGTCACTGGGAAACAGATGGAGTGTACACTCCAAAAGTTTTTTTGGTCTGTCCCTGTAGTAGAACCCTTTTGGGTTCCCTGTAGAACCCTCTGTGGAAAGGGTTCTACCTGGAACCCAAAATCAAATCAAATCAAATCAAATTTATTTATATAGCCCTTCGTACATCAGCTGATATCTCAAAGTGCTGTACAGAAACCCAGCCTAAAACCCCAAACAGCAAGCAATGCAGGTGTAGAAGCACGGTGGCTAGGAAAAACTCCCTAGAAAGGCCAAAACCTAGGAAGAAACCTAGAGAGGAACCAGGCTATGAGGGGTGGCCAGTCCTCTTCTGGCTGTGCCAGGTGGAGATTATAACAGAACATGGCCAAGATGTTCAAATGTTCATAAATTACCAGCATGGTCAAATAATAATAATCACAGTAGTTGTCGAGGGTGCAGCAAGTCAGCACCTCAGGAGTAAATGTCAGTTGGCTTTTCATAGCCGATCATTAAGAGTATCTCTACCGCTCCTGCGGTCTCTAGAGAGTTGAAAACAGCAGGTCTGGGACAGGTAGCACGTCCGGTGAACAGGTCAGGGTTCCATAGCCGCAGGCAGAACAGTTGAAACTGGAGCAGCAGCACGGCCAGGTGGACTGGGGACAGCAAGGAGTCATCATGCCAGGTAGTCCTGAGGCATGGTCCTAGGGCTCAGGTCCTCCGAGAGAGAGAACGAAATAGAGAAAGAGAGAATTAGAGAGAGCATACTTAAATTCACACATGACACCGGATAAGACAGGAGAAGTACTCCAGATATAACAAACTGACCCTAGCCCCCCGACACAAACTACTGCAGCATAAATACTGGAGGCTGAGACAGGAGGGGTCAGGAAACACTGTGGCCCCATCCGATGATACCCCCGGACAGGGCCAAACAGGAAGGATATAACCCCACCCACTTTGCCAAAGCACAGCCCCCACACCACTAGAGGGATACCTTCAACCACCAACTTACCATCCTGAGACAAGGCCAAGTATAGCCCACAAAGATTTCCGCCACGGCACAACCCAAGGGGGGGCGCCAACCCAGACAGGAAGATCACGTCAGTGACTCAACCAACTCAAGTGGCGCACCCCTCCTAGGGACGGCATGGAAGAGCACCAGTAAGCCAGTGACTCAGCCCCTGTAATAGGGTTAGAGGCAGAAAATCCCAGTGGAGAGAGGGGAACCGGCCAGGCAGAGACAGCAAGGGTGGTTCGTTGCTCCAGAGCCTTTCCGTTCACCTTCACACTCCTGGGCCAGACTACACTCAATCATATGACCCACTGAAGAGATGAGTCTTCAGTAAAGACTTAAAAGTTGAGACCGAGTCTGCGTCTCTCACATGGATAGGCAGACCATTCCATAAAAATGGAGCTCTATAGGAGAAAGCCCTGCCTCCAGCTGTTTGCTTAGAAATTCTAGGGACAATTAGGAGGCCTGCGTCTTGTGACTGTAGCGTTCGTGTAGGTATGTACGGCAGGACCAAATCGGAAAGATAGGTAGGAGCAAGCCCATGTAATGCTTTGTAGGTTAGCAGTAAAACCTTGAAATCAGCCCTTGCCTTAACAGGAAGCCAGTGTAGGGAGGCTAGCACTGGAGTAATATGATCACATTTTTTGGTTCTAGTCAGGATTCTAGCAGCCGTATTTAGCACTAACTGAAGTTTATTTAGTGCTTTATCCGGGTAGCCGGAAAGTAGAGCATTGCAGTAGTCTAACCTAGACGTAACAAAAGCATGGATTAATCTTTCTGCATATTTTTTGGACGAAAGTTTCAGATTTTTGCAATGTTACGTAGAAACCATTACAAACCATTCACAGAGACAAACTGATATCTTTCCAGCAGATAAGATCTAAACCAGGCCAGAACTTGTCCGTGTAGACCAATTTGGGTTTCCAATCTCTCCAAAAGAATGTGGTGATCGATGGTCAGGGATTTAGCTAGCCCGCCTAAATATGCTGCAGTGCAGAGCTGTCTGACAAAATCATTTTACTAGTTTTTCAATGTCTCTGCCACATTATTGTGTTGTGTACATTCCTCTCTCATGCGGTCTATCCGGTCTGTGTCTATCTAACCTAACGTAGCAGGCATAAAAGTGTTTCCGTCCAGAGATCTGTATATAATGACGAGATGCTCATGTCTCCGCCATAACAATAGAAGTTGTTTCCCCAAAGGCAGGAAGGCAGGTAAAAGTTTATTTCCAAAATAAACCAGTAGAAATGCATTGGGATTATTTTGGACAAATTTTTGGCAAGAGTGAAACCTCTCGCTTCACCTCTTCCTGTCACGCCCTGGCCATAGAGAGGTTTTTATTCTCTATTTTGGTTAGGCCAGGGTGTGATTAGGGTGGGCATTCTATGTTTCTATTTCTTTGTTTTTGGCCGAGTGTGGTTCCCAATCAGAGGCAGCTGTCTATCGTTGTCTCTGATTGGGAATCATACTTAGGCAGCCTTTTTCCCACCTGTGTTTTGTGGGTAGTTGTTTTCTGTTTTGTGTTGGTGCACCTGACAGGACTGTTTCGTTCTGTTCTACTTTGTTATTTTGTTTCAGTGTTCAGTTTGATTAAATATCATGAACGCTTACAACGCTGCACCTTGGTCTCCTTCTACTTCATACGACGAGCGTTACACTTCCTCTCTGACCCATCTCTGCCCTGGCCGGAAAAAAATTGCGCAATCGATTATGGTCATTATAGCTAATAAGAATGTTTACGTGATGAACTAGGTTGAATGTTTGTTTAATGAAAACTACAACTGCTGTCAAGCCCTGACCTTAGTTATCTTTGTTTTCTTTATTATTTTGGTTAGGTCAGGGTGTGACGAGGGTGGTATGGGTGTTTTTGTCTTGTCTAGGAGTTGTTGTATATCTATGGGGTTTTGGTATTGTCTAGGTAATGTAGGTCTATGGTGGCCTAGATTGGTTCCCAATCAGAGACAGCTGTTTATCGTTGTCTCTGATTGGGGATCCTATTTAGGTTGCCATTTGTCCATTTTGGTTTTGTGGGTTATTGTCTATGTGAAGTTGCATGTCTGCACTCGTTGTTTATAGCGTTCAAGTTTGTTTTGTTATTTTATTAGTTTGTTTAGTGTTCTTCGTGTTCATTCGTCTTATATTAAAAGTATGTATTCATATCACGCTGCGCCTTGGTCTCCTCTATACGACGAACGTGACAACTCCCTTCAGCACAGCGTCCCATATAGTTCTAGAGTAGATTTTTCTCATGAATTATTTGATTTCTCTCTAGAGCGCACAAAACTAAAAAACTAAATGGAATTCAAGTAATTTTATTAGTTGATTAATAGTTGATTAATAACCGAACCCCCCCATAATGTTGCCACTACCGTCTCTTATGACCAAAAATAACTTCTGGACGTCAGGACTGCGATTACTCACCACAGACTGGCAGAATCCTTTTTTTCCTTTAACGAGTCTGACGAGCCCGACGCAAATTATATACTGCTTTCACGGGAACAGGCCCAGATCCCCGTGATTTGCGTGAAGAGGAGGCAGAGAAAAAGGGGCCAGAGGGCGGGCTGCCTTCTGAGAATTCATAGGCGATCAAATAAACCTTTTATTTCTTATTCTTATTCTTTAAACTACGTTGTTGGTTATGGGCACGTAAGTAAGCATTTCACTGTACTCATACAATTTTATTTGATTTTATTTGATTTAATCAATCAGCACTATTACCATGACAACAGAGCAGGTATAAGATCTACTGTACATAGTTTCTAGGAAGTGTAATTCTATGATGTGGGGTCCTTGGGAGGTCCCCGTGTCGTTGGGAACTCTCGGCTCTCGTTTAGCTACTGCATGACTCCAGTCTTTGATCAGCTCAGCTGACTCTTTTAAACTCAGCTTAGCACTGGAACGGTCTGAAAAATCTGGGGAGATGGGAGAGGGATGTAGAGAGAGATGGGAGAGATGGGTGGGTTAGTGGAGAAGAAGAGAGAGGTAGGGAGAGGGTGAGAGGGAGAGAGGTGAGGAAACCAACATCAGCCATCTCTCCCTGATAAGGGGTGGAGAGGTAAAGGGAGGGAGAAAGGGGTGACAGTTAGCGAGAGTAAGGTGAGAGGGGATAGAAGGAGAGATGGGTCTGGTGGGGGTTGAAGATGGAAAGAGGGTTGAGAGGGGAGAGACAAAAATGGAGAAAGGGGTGCGGGGTTCAGAGGGGTGAAGGAGGGAGAGAGGGATGCGTGCTGGAAAGTGAAAGGGTTAGGGGAGATGGAGAAAGGTGAGGGGTGAGTTATAGTGGGAAGGGTGAGGGGTAAAGGGGTAAGGTAGAGGGAGAAGAGAGGGGTGGATAAAGCAAGGAACTCATTTACCCATGCCTCCCCATTGTGTATAGCAGTGGTGTAAAGTACTGAAGTAAAAATACTTTAAAAACTACTTAAGTAGTTTTTTTGGGTATCTATACTTTACCTTACTATTTTATATTTTTGCGAACTTTTACTTTTACTTCACTACATTCCTAAAGAAAAGAATGTACTTTTTACTCCATACATATTCCCTGAAACGCAAAAGTACATTTTGACAGGAAAATGGTCCAATTCACACACACCAAGAGAACATCACTGGTCATCCCTACTGTCTCTGATCTGGCGGACTCACTAAACACAAATGCTTCGTTTGTAAATGATGTCTGTATGTATTGGCTATCCGTCAAATAAAAAAATAAAAATTGTTCCGTCTGGTTTGCTTAATATAAGGAATTTGAAATGGTTTATACTTTTACTTTTGATACCTAAGTACATTTGAGCATTTCCATTTACTTTCGATACTTAAGTATATTTAAAACCAAATACTTTTTGACTTTTACTCAAGTATTAGTGAGTGACTTTCACTTTTACATGAGTCATTTTCTATTAAGGTATCTTTACTTTTACTCAAGTATGACTATTTTGTACTTTTTCCACCACTGGTGTATAATGCACTCACATGCTCCCACCCAAGCCCACTAGTCCAGTGGTAAAGGGAATGATATGGAAGGTCAGCTACAGAAAGTTTAGTGAACACTAGGATGAGAGAATTATTCTAAGAAGTAAGAGTAAGGTTAAGGTGTGGGTTAGAGTAGACATAGTATTTGCAGCTGTAGTCAGAAAGCCCCAATAACACAGTCCTTTCCAGCATGTCAGATAGCGATAGCAGTTTAGAAAACTGACTGTACAGTTATGACCTAAAGCGCACCCAGTCAGACATCTCACACAGGGCAGAACGACAACATTATCAAGGCAATCACGGCATTAATCAACAACAGAACCTCCAAAAACCATTCAACCCACTGGGCAAAAACTGGTTGTATCAACATTGTTTCCACGTCATTTCAACTCTAAAAATCTATGTGATGACCTTAAATCAATGTGGGAAACTAATTGGAGTGCAAAAATTCATCAACATAAGGGCATTTCGTATTTCTTTCACCCAACTTTTAACCTAAATCCAATGACATGGTGAAATGTTGTTGTTGATTTCACACTGAATTAGTTGACAACTAGTTGACAACTCAACCAAATGTAAATCAAAACTAGACGTTGAACTGATGTCTGTGCCCAGTGGGAAGCCTCACATTGTTGATGATTAGTTAAGTGAGAGGTCCAAACTAAAGCCCTAGTCCTTCACTGTAGCGTCATCTCACTGCTCTTGTTGCTGCTCTTCACATTAGTGGAGGGAAACAATGTTGACCTGGTGAATGAACAGAGCAAACAACAGTCTCTTCAGAGCTACTTGAGGGCAATTCCACAGTAACAGAGTGACGCTGAGACTCAGATCTTTCCCTTTACAGATGTAGGATCTTAATTTGATCACCTTGTTGCAGGAGAACTTTCCTGCAATGCAGGACATTTCAAACTTCTAGTGAATTTGAAGTTTTAAGAGGCTTCTGAAGTTTGTAATATCCACTTAGACTTGATTTTCCCTAACGAAAAATGTATCGACCCCGACAAAAATGTCCATTCATTATAATCCACATAATAATTAACATTTCTTGCTGCTGCAGAGTTATTTTCCTGATGTAACAAACTGGCTCAAATTAAGATCATACAATTGTAAAATGTATGTCAAACAAAAACCAATGATTAGAAAGAAAAACAAACCATACAATTCTATGCACAAGGACCACTTTTAACAATTTCCACTGAACATTTTACAAAAACACATTTACTTGAAGAACAGTGCAGAATGCAAAGTTTGGTAACAGAATGACGGCACAAACAGCACAAACCGTCATTCTGTTACCAAACGTTGCATCTGCAATGTTCTTCAAGTAAATGTGTTTTAGTAAAAATGTCTGTTTAAAGAAATCTTAGTCTTAGCATCACTCTGTTACCATGGAATTGCCCTTGACCCCTATGGTCCTCCGCTAGCAGAGGAGAGGAGTCCTCCTCAGGACACAATCATACATTATTCATCACTGGCCTCAATTAGGAAACTGTTCATTCAAATGGCTGCTCCTCCTCTGTAGGTTGTGTGTTCTGGATGTAATACATTCGACTCTACTGCGCGGTACTGTAGATTCTGTGTTCTGAATATAATGTTAAATTCTACAAGTTTCATCATAAGTAGGGCCAGATTTCCCAGCTGACCACATGGCCATTGTCCTTGTTATAAGAATTTCCCAAAGTGAATAGTACATGTTACATCTTGCTTGTAGAAAACAAAATGTAAACAGCATTAATTAACTGGATGAATGCTGATACCTACAATAACTTCAGAGTTATGGGCCAACCTCAGTACAGGCAATGGTTCAATTACTAGAACAAAACTTAAAGTCAACTTGTAAAGACGCCTCTGTTTTTCTACTATCTCTGAGCTCTGACTGTGAGTTCAGGGGAAACACTCTTTTCACATCACTTCGTTACCGAAGTGACTTTTCGTAGCAGGTTAGGAGAACTTACACAGCAGGTTATGAGAATTAACATAGCAGGTTAGGAGACTGAAGTTAATGTTAGGAAAAGGGGATGTCTAGTCAGTTGCACAACTGAATGCATTCAACTGAAATGTGTCTTCCGCATTTAACCCAACCCCTCTGAATCCGAGAGGCGTGGAGTGCTGCCATAATCAACATCCATGTCTTCGGCACCCAGGGAACAGCGGGTTAACTGCTTTGCTCAGGGGCAGAACAACAGATTTTTACCTTGTCAGCCCGGAGATTTGATCTAGCAACCTTTTGGTTACTGGCCCAACGCTCTAACCAATAGGCTACCTGGGTTAGAGTTAGCAAAAAATGCTCTCACTTCTTATCGAAGTGGTGTGAAAGGAGTGTGTCCTTTGAGTTCAGCTAATCCAAAACCAAAGCAGCTCAACAGCCAATGAGAATGGCCCGGTCACTGATGTTACGCAATCCCACCCAAATAAGGTTTACATGTACACACACACACCTCGCGGTAACCCTGACAACCATAGCACGGGCTAATTTGATAGGGCTGTAAATCTCTAACCTTGTCTGTCTCATTAGCTGGTTTCCTGTTTAGGAGAGTAACCTGCAGGAAGGAAGCCTGGGAAAACAGCCTGGCTGAATCCCAAATCACCCCCTTCCCCTTGCCCCTCCATTTGCGCGATCATGCGTGCCTTCGCCATTTGCACAAGTATCCCAAAGCTAGGGGGGATGAAAATGGTCAAGGGGGTAGGGGCTAATTAGACCATAAGACAGCCACCTCTACCGAGCCAACAAGACTGCAAGCTTAAGAGCGAAGTGCTATCCCAATATTTTTGCTTAAAAGCGAAGTGCTATCCCAATATTTTTTGAGTTTGCACAATTTCATAAAAAATTATGGAAAGGCCTGCCTAATTATACTGAACAAATATATAAATGCAACGTGCAACATGCAACAATTTCAAAGATTTTACTGAGTTACAGTTCGTGTAAGGAAATCAATTAATTGAAATACATTCATTAGGCCCTAATCTATGGATTTCACATGACTGGTAATACAGATATGCATCGGTTGGTCACAGATACCGTTTACCTCCACTGTATTCACATCCTACCATACCTTTGTCTGTACATTATGCCTTGAATCTACTATACCGCGCCCAGAAACCTGCTCCTTTTACTCTCTGTTCTGAATGTACTAGACGACCAGTTCTTGTAGCCTTTAGCCATACCCTTATCCTCCTCCTCCTCTGTTCCTCTGGTGATGTAGAGGTTAATCCAGGCCCTGCAGTGCCTAGCTCCACTCCCATTCCCCAGGCGCTCTCATTTGTTGACTTCTGTAACCGTAAAAGCCTTGGTTTCATGCATGTTAACATTAGAAGCCTCCTCCCTAAGTTTGTTTTATTCACTGCTTTAGCACACTCTGCCAACCCGGATGTCCTAGCCGTGTCTGAATCCTGGTTTAGGAAGTCCACCAAAAACCCTGAAATTTCCATCCCTAACTATAACATTCTCCGACAAGATCAAACTGCCAAAGGGGGTGGAGTTGCAATCTACTGCAGAGATAGCCTGCAGAGTTCTGTTTTACTATCCAGGTGCCCAAACAATTTGAGCTTCTACTTTTAAAAATCCACCTTTCCAGAAACAAGTCTCTCACTGTTGCAGCTTGCTATAGACCACCTTCTGCCCCCAGCTGTGCCCTGGACACCATATGTGAATTGATTGCCCCCCATCTATCTTCAGAGCTCGTGCTGTTAGGTGACCTAAACTGGGACATGCTTAACACCCCGGCCATCCTACAATCTCAGATTGATGCCCTCAATCTCACACAAATTATCAATGAACCTACAAGGTATAACCCAAAATCCGTAAACACGGGCACCCTCATAGATATCATCCTAACCAACCTGCCCTCCAAATACACCTCTGCTGTCTTCAACCAGGATCTCAGCGATCACTGCCTCATTGCCTGCGTCCGTAATGGGTCTACGGTCAAACGACCACCCCTCATCACTATCAAACTCTTCCTTAAACACTTTAACGAGCAAGCCTTTCTAATTGACCTGGCCCGGGTATCCTGGAAGGATATTGACCTCATTCCGTCAGTAGAGGATGCCTGGTTATTCTTTAAAAGTGCTTTCCTCACCATCTTAAATAAGCATGCCCCATTCAAAAAATGTAGAACCAGGAACAGATATAGCCCTTGGCTCACTCCAGACCTGACTGCCCTTGACCAGCACAAAAACATCCTGTGGCGTTCTGCATTAGCATCGAATAGCCCCCGCGATATGCAACTTTTCAGGGACGTTAGGAACCAATATACACAGGCAGTTAGGAAAGCAAAGGCTAGCTTTTCAAACAGAAATGTGCATCCTGTAGCACAAACTCCAAAAAGTTCTGGGACACTGTAAAGTCCATGGAGAATAAGAGCACCTCCTTCCAGCTGCCCACTGCACTGAGGCTACGAAACACTGTCACCACCGATAAATCCACTATAATTGAGAATTTCAATAAGCATTTTTCTACGGCTGGCCATGCTTTCCACCTGGCTACCCCTAACCCGGTCAACAGCCCTGCAACCCCCCCCCCCACAGCAACTCGCCCAAGCCTCCCCCATTTCTCCTTCACCCAAATCCAGATAGCTGATGTTCTGAAAGAGCTGCAAAGTCTGTACCCCTACAAATCAGCCAGGCTAGACAATCTGGACCCTCTCTTTCTAAAATTATCCGCCAAAATTGTTGCAACCCCTATTGTTAGCCTGTTCAACCTCTCTTTTGTATTGTCTGAGATCCCCAAAGATAGGAAAGCTGCCGCGGTCATCCCCCTCTTCAAAGGGGGAGACACTCTAGACCCAAACTGCTACAAACCTATATCTATCCTACCCTGCCTTTCTAAGGTCTTTGAAAGCGAAGTGAACAAACAGATCACTGACCATTTCGAATCCCACCGTACCTTCTCCGCTATAAAATCTGGTTTCCGAGCTGATCATTGGTGCACTTCAGCCACGCTCAAGGTCCTAAACGATATCATAACCGCCATCGATAAGAGACAATACTGTGCAGCTGTATTCATCAACCTGGCCAAGGCTTTCGACTCTGTCAATCACCATATTCTTATCGGCGGACTCAATAGCCTTGGTTTCTCAAATGACTGCCTCGCCTGGTTCACCAACTACTTCTCAGACAGAGTTCAGTGTGTCAAATCGGAGGGCCCGTCGTCCTGACCTGTGACAGTCTCTATGGGGATGCCACAGGGTTCAATTCTCCGGCCGACTCTCTTCTCTGTATACATCAATGATGTCGTTCTTGCTGCTGTTGATTCTCTGATCCACCTCTACGCAGACGACACCATTCTGTATACTTCTGGCCCTTCTTTGGACACTGTGTTAACTAACCTCCAGACGAGCTTCAATGCCATACATCTCTCCTTCCGTGGCCTCCAACTGCTCTTAAATGCAAGTAAAACTAAATGCATGCTCTTCAACCGATCGCTGCCCGCACCTGCCCGCCCGTCCAGCATCACTACTCTGGACGGTTCTGACTTAGAATATGTGGACAACTACAAATACCATAGCTAGGTGTCTGGTTAGACTGTAAACTCTCCTTCCAGACTCTTATTTTATTTTTTTGCTCCTTTGCACCCCGGTATCTCTACTTGCACATTCATCTTCTGCACATCTATCACTCCAGTGTTTAATTGCTAAATTGTAATTATTCGCCACTATGGCCTACTTATTGCCTTACCTCCCTTATCTTACCTACTTTGCACACACTGTATATATACTTTTTATTTTGTGTTATTGACTGTATGTTTGTTTATTCCATGTGTAACTCTGTGGTGTTGTTTGTGTCGCACTGCTTTGCTTTATCTTGGCCAGGTCGCAGTTGTAAATGAGAACTTGTTCTCAACTAGCCTACCTGGTTAAATAATGGTAAAAAAAATACCTTCAAAAAAAGTTAGGGGCATGGATCAGAAAACCGGACAGTATCTGGTGTGCAGCCTCGTGCAGCACCACATATCTCCTTCAGATAGAGTTGATCAGGCTGTTGTGGCCTGTGGAATGTTGTCCCACTCCTCTTCAATGCCTGCGCAAAGTTGCTGGATATTGGCGGGAACTGCAACACGCTGTCTTACGTGTCGATCCAGAGTATCCCAAACATGCTCAAAGGATGACATGTCTGGTGAGTATGCAGGTTATGAAAGAACTGGGACATATTAAAACTTCTTGTCAATATGGGCGCGCTGTTTCCCCATTGGAAAAATATCGTGCCCAAATTAAATTGCCTCGTACTCAATTCTAGATCGTACAATATGCATATTATTATTACTATTGGATAGAAAACACTCTCAAGTTTCTAAAACTGTTTGAATTATATCTGTGAGTAAAACAGAAGTCATTTTGCAGCAACCTTCCTGACAGGAAGTGAAAAATCTGAAATCGAGGCTCTGTTCCAGGGGCTTCCTATTAATTTGCCTGAAATCTATGGATATACATGCACTTCATACACCTTCCACTAGATGTCAACAGGCAGTGAGAGGTAGAATGGGGTGTCTAGCTTGATCTGAGGTCGAACAAGAGCTTTTGGAATGACGTGTCTGGAAATTTCATTGTCTTCGAAGGCGCAAGAAGGAACCCCAGATTGCCTTCTGAAAAGCTTTCGGTATACACGGTAGATATCTCCGGCTCTGATTTTATTTGATAGATGTGATAAAAACATCATAAAGTAGTTTTTTTCAACCGAGTTGTATCAGTTTATTGAACGTTTATTGCGAGTTTTGGAATTTTCTTTCCATTGCGTTAGGTGAAGTTGGGCACGTTTGCGCCACATGGCTAGCTATGGTTGCTAATTCGACAGGAGAAGAGGACATTCTAAAACCAAACAACGATTATTCTGTACCAAGGACTCCTTGTACAAGATTCTGATGGAAGCTCTGTCAGGACCCGGTGCGAGAAACAGTCACTAAATCGGCAGAACCCAGAAGATGAGGCAGACACAGCAGTACTAGAGATGGTGGTTTAATAAAAAATAGATATCTTCCAAAATACAAAGAAAATCCACAAAGTGGTAAAAACAGCAAGGGAAAAACAAACCTCAAAAGACTAATCCAAAATACAAAAGAACAAAACCAGAGAACCTCTGGAAAATCCAACAAGAGAAAAATATATGTTCACAACAAGGCTTGGGCTGGGGCTGGGTGCTAACATACAAACACTGAGCAAGGAACTGAGGAACACACAGGGATTAAATACTAACAAGGGAACGACATACAGGTGCAAACAATAATTAGAGCAAGGGAAAAACAAAAGGTACAAAAAAGGTGCAATGGGGACATCTAGTGACAAAAAACCAGAACAGTCCTGGCCAAAACCTGACAGAATCCCCCTCCTAGGAACGGCTCCTGACGTTCCTACCAGCCTTCTCAGGGTGGAGGGCCCTGAACTGACGAATGAGGTCAGGGTCCAGTATGTCCTTGGCAGGAACCCAGGAGCGCTCCTCGGGACCGTAGCCTTCCCAGTCCACCAGATACTGCCAGGACCGCTGCACCCGGCGGGAGTCCAGTATCCGGTGGACGGTATAAGCCGACTGGCCTCCGATGACACGGGGCGGAGGGGGAGGTCTGCCTGCCGGAATAAGGGGAGAAAAAACAACAGGTTTTAATAAAGAAATGTGAAATGTGGGATTGATTTTAAGGGATCTGGGTAAGTGCAGGCGAAAAGTAACGGGATTGACTCTCCTGGCAATCTTAAAGGGTCCGATGAATCTCTGGGACAGCTTGCGAGACTCCACCCATAGCGGTAAGTTTTTTGTTGAGAGCCATACTCTCTGGCCGGGGTACAGGGTAGGACCGGGACGGCGACGTCTGTTGGCTTGTCGTTGGTACTGCTGTGAGGAACGCAGAAGATTAAGACGGGCCTTCTTCCACGTAAGCCGACAGCGTCTGATGAACCTCGAGGCTGAAGGCACTCTGACTTCTGCCTCCTGGTCCGGGAACAATAGAGGAGCATAGCCAAACTGACACTCGTGCGGGGATATACCAGTGGAGGAGGAGCACAAGGTGTTGTGCGCGTACTCAGCCCAAACAATGAAGGATGACCATGTGGATGGGTTGTTGGAAACCATACATCTGAGGGTGGTTTCCAGCTCCTGATTCATCCTCTCAGTTTGGCCGTTGGACTCCGGATGGTACCCTGAAGATAAACTGGCCGTGGCCCCTATGAGTTGGCAGAAGGCCTTCCAAAACCTTGAGGCGAACTGGGGACCTCTGTCGGAAACCATATCTTGCGGGATGCCAAAGACTCGGAACACATGGTTAATCACCAACTCAGCTGTTTCCTTGGCAGAAGGTAATTTGGTCAAGGGAACAAACCTGGCCGCCTTAGAAAACCTGTCGATGATGACTAGGATCGTAGTATTACCATGGGACGGAGGAAGGCCAGTAATAAAGTCCAGCGAGATATGGGACCAGGGTCGGTGGGGAATAGATAAAGGGTGAAGGAGTCCTTGAGGGCGGAGGTGAGAAGATTTGCCCTGGCAGCACACGGAACAGGCCTTGACGAAAGTGGCAACGTCTTCTTTTATGGTGGGCCACCAGAACTTACGCTGGATGAACTCCAAGGTGCGACCTACGCCCGGGTGACAGGTGAGGCGAGAGGAGTGCCCCCACAGAAGGACTTGGGACCTTGCTGCCTTGGGAACAAACAACCGATTAGCAGGACCTCCTCCAGGGCCCGGTTCGATGGCTTGAGCTTGTTTCACGGTATCCTCCACTTGCCACGAGATCGGAGCCACGATCTTAGCGGCAGGAAGAACAGTCATGTCAGTATCTTCTCGAATGGCAGGAGAGTAGACTCGTGACAAGGCATCCGGTTTGAGATTCTTCGACCCGGGTCTATAGGTGAGAATAAACTGGAATCGGCTGAAGAAAAGAGACCATCGAGCTTGTCTGGAGTTCAACCGCTTCGCCTGCTGGATATACTCCAGATTTTTGTGGTCCGTAAGCACTTGAAACGGTTGAGAAGCCCCCTCGAGCCAGTGTCTCCATTCCTTCAATGCCATCTTAACCGCTAGGAGTTCACGATCCCCCACATCGTAATTCCTCTCGGCCGGGGTAAGCCGGTGAGAGAAGAAGGCGCAAGGATGAAGCCTCTTGTCTTCACCCCTCTGAGACAGGACAGCTCCAACACCAACCTCTGATGCGTCTACCTCCACCACAAAAGGTTCATCCGCCGTCGGTAGTGTCAGGATGGGAGCAGAGAGGATGCGCTGCTTGAGTCCTTGGAAGGCCGTCTCAGCTTCTCTTCCCCACAGAAACCTTGTGTTGCCACCCTTGGTTAAAGCTGAGAGAGGGGCTGCCACCGAGCTGAAGTTCTTGATGAACTTGCGGTAGAAGTTAGTGAAGCCCAGGAAACGCTGAACTTCCTTAACGGACTTGGGGGTGGGCCAATCTGCTACCGCCCCTACCTTCTTGGGGTCCATCTGGACTCGACCGGGTTCCACTACAAATCCCAGGAACTGTACTCGAGAGGAATGGAATTCACACTTTTCCGGCTTAACGTACAAATGGCTGTCTAGGAGGCGTTTGAGCACTTGTCTGACATGCTTAGTGTGTTCTTGAAGGGAGCTCGAAAAGATGAGGATGTCATCCAAGTAAACAAACACGAAAATGTTAAGCATATCCCTAAGCACATCGTTTATGAGCGCTTGGAACACAGCCGGGGCGTTGGTCAGGCCGAAGGGCATCACCAAGTATTCGTAGTGACCAGTAGGCGTGTTGAAAGCGGTCTTCCACTCGTCACCGGGTTTGATCCGCACAAGATGGTATGCGTTCCGCAGGTCAAGCTTAGTGAAGACCACTGCTTCCTGGAGCAGCTCAAAGGCTGTGGCCATAAGGGGTAGCGGGTAGCGGTTACGGACGGTTATGGCATTAAGTCCCCGGTAGTCGATGCAAGGACGTAATCCCCCGTCTTTTTTGGCCACAAAGAAAAACCCTGCTTCCGCCGGCGAGGTGGATGGACGCATGAGGCCTGCTGCCAGAGCGTCCTTGATGTAGGTATCCATAGCAGCTCGTTCGGGAGGAGATAGGGAAAAGATCCGACCCCTGGGGGGGCAGGTGCCCGGAAACAGGTCGATGGGGCAATCGTAAGGTCTATGAGGTGGTAGTTTGGTGGCCCTCTGTTTGCTAAATACCGGTTTGAGGTCATGGTAACACTCGGGAACTCGGGACAGGTCGATGGATTCTAGAGACTCGGGAGGGGAACTCGGGGAACTTGGGAAGATACAAGTGGCTTGGCACGTAGGACCCCACTGCTTGATAGTGCCCACAGACCAGTCGATGTGAGGGTTATGGCTGTGAAGCCAGGGGTATCCAAGGACGAGAGGGAACTCGGAACACGAGGTCAGATGAAAGTTCATCACTTCCTGGTGTTGGGAAACTGAAAGACGCAAGGGGGTAGTGACACGAGTGACAAGTCCAGATCTCAAAGGGCTTCCATCCAACGTAGTAACCCTTATGGGGTCACTTAGAGGTTCAGAGGGAACGCCATTCTCCTTCGCCCAGACACCATCCATGAAGTTACCTGCGGCTCCAGAGTCTACCAAGGCTTGAAGGGGAAGCTCGTGGTTGTCCCAGGAAAGGGTAACTGGAATGAGCAGGCGGGAGTTGGATGGATGAGAGGAGGTTATGTTTCCCGTTACCGTCCTCCCAGGCCTGCACGGGAGAGTGCGTTTTCCCTGGAGCCCGGGACACGTGGAGAGGAAATGGCCCGGTTTGCCGCAATATAGACAGCATCGCTCCCTCATCCGGCGGTCTCTCTCAGCCTGGGAGATGCGTCCAACCTGCATGGGTTCCGGTGGAGTCAGCGGGGATAAAGGTGGAGACTCGGAGCTGGGACCGATAGGAGCTAGGGTGAGAGATCTACGGTTGAGCTCTCTCTCTCTCAGACGCTGGTCTATGCGTGAAGCCAACTTGATCAGGGACTCGAGGTTGTCCGGTGGTTCCCGAGTGACCAGTTCATCTTGGATGGTGTCGGAAAGACCCTTCAAAAAGCACACTGTGAGCGCCTCGTCATTCCAGCCACTCGCTGCTGCCACCGTGCGGAACTGGATGGCATAGTCCATCACGCTGCGCCGACCTTGGCGGAGAGTCAGGAGCTGTTTGGCTGAGTCAGGACCGCTGGTAGGACCTTGAAACACTCGCTTGAATTCTTCAGCAAAGGTAGAGTAGCTGGCACAGCAGGGACTTTGGGCATCCCACACAGCAGTAGCCCAGGCTAGGGCTTTTTCCGACAGCAGGGTGATGATATATGCTATCTTGGACCGGTCGGTGGGAAATGACGAGGGTTGCAGCTCGAAGGAGAGAGAACATTGGGTGAAAAACCCCTTACAACCACTCGGATCACCTGAGAACCGTTGGGGAGGCGGCAGACGAGGTTCAGCCAGGGGGTAAACTGCCACGGGCACTTGAATCTGATGAACTGGAGCAGAAGCGGTTGCAGGAGAAAGTTGATCAGAAATCTGCTTTATGGAAGTCATCATCTCCGACAGAAGTTGAGAATGTCCAGCCATTAAGGCCTCTTGCTGAACCAGAGCAGCTTCGTGACGTTGGACAGTCCCCTCGTGGTGGGACAGCATGGGAAAAAAGTCCTGGGTACTGGCTGCCTCTGGGTTCATTTTAATGGCTCAGTGTTTCTGTCAGGACCCGGTGCGAGAAACAGTCACTAAATCGGCAGAACCCAGAAGATGAGGCAGACACAGCAGTACTAGAGATGGTGGTTTAATAAAAAATAGATATCTTCCAAAATACAAAGAAAATCCACAAAGTGGTAAAAACAGCAAGGGAAAAACAAACCTCAAAAGACTAATCAAAAATACAAAAGAACAAAACCAGAGAACCTCTGGAAAATCCAACAAGAGAAAAATATATGTTCACAACAAGGCTTGGGCTGGGGCTGGGTGCTAACATACAAACACTGAGCAAGGAACTGAGGAACACACAGGGATTAAATACTAACAAGGGAACGACATACAGGTGCAAACAATAATTAGAGCAAGGGAAAAACAAAAGGTACAAAAAAGGTGCAATGGGGACATCTAGTGACAAAAAACCAGAACAGTCCTGGCCAAAACCTGACAAGCTCAGCAAAAGTAGGAACCATTTATGATGTTATTTCGTATTTCTGTGGAAAATGTTTAGTCCTATTTTCCGCCCTTATTGCGGGCGCTGTCTCGCTATAACGTAAGCTGTATGTTGTACTAAAGTTATTTAAAAAAAATCTAACACAGCGGTTGCATTAAGAACTAGTGTATCTTTCATTTGCTGTACAACATGTATTTTTTAGTAAAGTTTATGATGAGTTATTTGATTAGATTAGGTGACTGTCCAACATATCTCCGGTGAATTTTGTGCATTTTGGCTACGTATTCACATTGTAAAACCACGATTTGTACCGCTAAATATGCACATTTTCGAACAAAACATATATGTATTGTGTAACATGATGTTATAGGACTGTCATCTGATGAAGTTTGTCAAGGTTAGTGAATAATTTTATATCTTTTGCTGTTTTTTTGCGATCGCTACCTTTGCGGTGAATGAATGCGGTTGTGTGTTTGGCTATTGTGGTAAGCTAATATAATGCTATATTGTGTTTTCGCTGTAAAACACTTAAAAAATCGGAAATATTGGCTGGATTCACAAGATGTGTATCTTTCATTTGCTGTACACCATGTATTTTTCATAAATGTTTTATGATGAGTATTTAGGTATTTCACATTGCTCTCTGTAATTATTGGCTGGCTGCTTTGGTGATATTTTTTATGGTAGCTGCAATGTAAAACTATGATTTATACCTCAAATATGCACATTTCCGAACAAAACATAGATTTATTGTATAACATGTTATAAGACTGTCATCTGATGAAGTTGTTTCTTGGTTAGTGACTAATTATATTTCTATTTGGTCGGTTTTGTGATAGCTACCTATGCGGTAAACAAATGTTGAAAATATGCGGTTGAGTCTTTTGCTATTGTGGTTAGCTAATAGAAATACATATTGTGTTTTCGCTGTAAAACATTTTAAAAATCGGAAATGATGGCTGGATTCACAAGATGTGTATCTTTCATTTGGTGTCTTGGACTTGTGATTTCATGAAATTTATGTTATATGATATCCCTGTGGCGTTAGGCTAGGCTATGCTAGTCAGCTTTTTTGATGGGGGGGATCCCGGATCCGGGAGAGAGAGGCGGTAGAGGTTTTAAGCTTCCAGGAATTGTGTACCGATCCTTGAGACATGGGGCTGTGCATTATCATGCTGAATCATGAGGTGATGGAGGCGGATGAATGGCATGACAATGTGCCTCAGGATCTTGTCACGTTATCTCTGTGCATTCAAATTGCAATAGATAAAATGCCTATTCAGTGTTCGTTGTCCATAGTTTATGCCTGCCCATACCATAACCCCACCGCCAGCATGGGGCACTCTGTTCACAACGTGGACATCAGCAAAACTTTGCGGTTGTGATGCTGGTTAGATGTACTGCCAAATTCTCTAAAGCGACGTTAGAGGCGGCTTATGGTAGAGAAATTAACATAAAATTCTCTGGCAACAACTCTGATGTTCATTCCTTCAGTCAGCATTCCAATTGCATGCTCCTTCAAAACTTGAGACATCCGTAGCATTGTGTTGTGTGACAAAATTTTAGAGTGGCCTTTTATTGTCCCCAGCACAAGGTGCACCTCTGTAATGATCATGCTGTTTAATCAGCTTGTTGATATGCCACACCTGTCAGGTGGATGGATTATCTTGGCAAAGGAGAAATGCTCACTAACAGGGATGTAAACAAATTTGTGTACAAAATGTGAGAGATATAAGCTTTTTGTGCGCATGGAAAATGTTATTTTATTTAAAATGACCTTATATTTCAGCTCATGAAACATGGAATCAACTCTTTACATGTTGCATTTATATTTTTGTTCAGTATATAAGCCACATGCATTTGTTAATTAATGTCTGATTTTGACACTTGACACATGTAACAGATTAAATAACTCCTAAATGAATATTTTAAAGTGGAACTCGAATTGCATCATTCATTTCAGGAGTGATGGGTTTATTGGAAGTCGCCCTTTGAGTTTCGTCAGCGAACACATGACAATGGAGAGCCCTCTGAGCGAGTTGGTAGGAGCAAGAGGGTGGTTTGGGATTCACCATATGTCTCCATCACATTACAGATCTATGATGGCTGGGCAAACAAGCTAACAGTGCGTAACCACATCGCAATTAAGCTTTACTTTAAAGTCCCAGTTCTGTCAAAAACGTTATATATATTTACATGATGTGATGTCGGAATAATACTGTGAAATGGATGATAATGCCCTTTTAGTGTAAGAGCTGTTTGAAAAACTGCCTAAAATATCAGCCTGTTTTGGTGGGATGTAATTTTGGCCTGCTTGGTGACATCCCAGTAAATTAGTAAACTAGTTAATATACATATAAAAGAGTTTCAAACCTATAGGCCAATAACAGCTAGTTTTCAGTATTTGTTAGCCAGAAATGATTTGATTTTGAAATTGAAAAAAATACGGCTGCATTGGACCTTTAATTGTATTGGGCTGTAGGCTTAAAGGAAAGGTTCCCCCATTTCCAATGTTATGTTGTTTTTTGTGCATCTCTGAACGATGTTCTATCGATTCTCTGGGTCATTTCATGTTTTCATGTATATCTGAGATATTGGCGTTCAAGCAGGCAGAAATCCGTCCGGTATGACGTAAGACCATGATAAAGTTGCTCTCATAACACTGGAAGTTAACAGGAATACGACTTTTAGATTGCGAAAATGTCTATCATTCATGTCAGATTTCAATACTGGCCTATGTCATAACTCAGGAGTATGTCTTCTCTCGAATGTGCCATTGATCATATTTTGGAGAAATTCCTACCACGAGAAATGTGTAATTTAACGGAGGGTCTAGTACATTTTTCCTATTTATCATCAAGGCAAAGGGTGGCTACTGTGAAGAATCTCAAATATATATATTTTTTTGGTATTTGTTTAACACTTCTTTGGTTAATACATTATTCCATATGTGTTATTTCTTAGTTTGGATGTCTTAAATTCTATCAGCATATCGATTGTGCTACCAGGGCTGGTAAAACCCTGGATCATTGTTATTCTAACTTCCGCGATGCATATAAGGCCCTCCCCCGCCCTCCTTTCGGAAAAGATGACCACGACTCCATTTTGTTGCTTCCAGCCTATAGACAGAAACTAAAACAGGAAGCTCCCGCTCTCAGGCCTGTTCAACACTGGTCCGACCAATCTGATTCCACGCTTCAAGATTGCTTCGATCACGTGGATTGGGATATGTTCCGCATTGCGTCAAACAACAACATTGACGAATACGCTGATTCGGTGAGCGAGTTCATTAGCAAGTGCATTGGCGATGTCGTACCCACAGCAACTATTAAAACATTCCCCAACCAGAAACCGTGGATTGATGGCATCATTCGCGCGAAACTGAAAGTGCGAACCACTACATTTAACCAGGGCAAGGTGACTGGAAACATGACCGAATGCAAACAGTGTAGCTATTCCCTCCGCAAGGCAATCAAACAAGCTAAGCGTCAGTATAGAGACAAAGTAGAGTCGCAATTCAACGGCTCAGACACAAGAGGTATGTGGCAGGGTCTACAGTCAATCACGGATTACAAAAAGAAAACCAGCCCCGTCGCGGACCAGGATGTCTTGCTCCCAGACAGACTAAACAACTTCTTTGCTCGCTTTGAGGACAATACAGTGCCACTGACACGGCCCGCTACCAAAACCTGTGGACTCTCCTTCACTGCAGACGATGTGAGTAAAACATTTAAACGTGTTAACCCTCGCAAGGCTGCAGGCCCAGACGGCATCCCCAGCCGCGTCCTCAGAGCATGCGAAGACCAGCTGGCTGGTGTGTTTACGGACATATTCAATCAATCCTTATCCCAGTCTGCTGTTCCCATATGCTTCAAGAGGGCCACCATTGTTAAAAAAAATATATATATATATTAAGATGGGCCAAAGAACACAGACACTGGACAGAGGAACTCTGCCTAGAAGACCAGCATTCTGGAGTCGCCTCTTCACTGTTGATGTTGAGACTGGTGTTTTGCAGGTACTATTTAAAGAAGCTGCCAGTTGAGAACTTGTGATGTTGAACTTCCATCCTCTCAGGCAAGGGGCACAATGTATGAATTTATGGTTGGATCAGAATTGCCGTTATAATCCTTGGCCAGTACGGACAGTCAAGTAAAACCACAAGTCCAAATTTTGGGCTTCTGAGTGGCACAGTGGTCTAAGGCACTGCATCTCAACACTAGAGGTGTCACTACAGACCCTGGTTCGATTCCAGGCTGAATTACAACCGGCCATGATTGGGAGTCCCATAGGGTGGTGCACAATTGGCCCAGCGTTGTCCAGGTTTGCCGGGGTAGGCCGTCATTGTAAATAAGAGTTTGTTCTTAACTGACTTGCCTAGTTAAATAAAAGGTTAAAAATCCCTATCTCCGTCCATGGTGAATTTAGGAAAGTGATGATTTTAGCTAGCTAGCTAGCCACCGGAGGCCAACAACACAATGAGATGCAACAATCAAGTTTTTTTCTGTCCATGACGTTTGGCTTCTGTTGTGATGTGGTTGGTGTGAAGCCAAATCCAAACAGGCTTCCCTTGGCACTTTTTTTTGGTGCGCCAGGACCATTCACAGCTGAGCTCACTCAGTTTAGCTCACTGCTGATTGGCTATTATGTTATATTTTTTATCAAGGGAGACCATGCTCACTGGCTTCCCTTGCATTCTATGCTGCGGGTGACAACAGTGACAGTACATAGTTATACATAGTGAAACATACATAGTGAAACAGAAGGGGCACTGTTTCGTTCACTCGGATGAGATACTTTCAAGGGTCGCCTCTTCACTGTTGACGTTGAGACTGGTGTTTTGCGGGTACTATTTAATGAAGCTGCCAGTTGAGGACTTGTGAGGTGTCTGTTTCTCAAACTAGACACTTGTAGTAACCTGGTATATTTATGTTTACCAATAGATGGCAGTATTGACTCAAGACGGGGGTTTGCTTCCCGCTATCCGTAGCTATTTCCTATGTCTGCCTATTTAACTATGATTAAGAAAGCTTCAGGTAGTTTAAGCCAGGTGCATAAGATAATGTAAAATCTAAGTTACAATTAAAGACTAAACCGTACGTAAGTCTCATGAGTCGTAATTCTAAGAAGCCTTTAAGGATACTACATATTTGGCGATGAGGATAACTATGGAGAACTGCGTTGGATTTTTTTTTGCCACGAAGTTAACGGAGTGTTTGGCGTGCGACGCGGGAGGTGAGACTCAAGTGAACGGTGGAAGATTCTGAAGGATTGATTCCCTGGATACGGGTAGGACAAATTATTGACTGTGTGAGGGGAGAAACAATCGGAAAAGATGGCTTTGGCAACAATAGGCTCGCTACCACCATTTGATCCTAAAAATCAGGAATGGGAGGAGTACTGTGAAATAATGGAACATTTCTTTGCTGCTAATGAAATAACTGATGCCGCTAAACAGAAATCCATACTCATAAGCGTTGTCGGTGCACAGACGTACAGCTTAATGAGAAACCTGTTGAGCCCAGATAAACCAGGAGAAAAGTCATTCATAGATTTAGTCGAACTATTAAAAAATCACTTCAACCCCAAACCCAGTGAGATAGTACAAAGATTCAAGTTTGATTCACGCATGAGAAAACCTACCGAATCAGTGGGGGAATATGTGGCTGAGTTGAGAAAACTAGCATTGGACTGTAACTATGGGAATACATTATCGCAAATGCTACGCGATCGGCTGGTGTGTGAGATTAATGATGAGAGTTTCCTCTCTGGAGCAGTACCCAATACCCAAAGTGGAGGATTTGCTTTCAACGTTAACCGGAGGGCAACAGTTTACAAAACTGGACATGAGTCACGCATATCAGCAAGTGCTAATGGATAAAGCTTCACAGAAGTACCTGACCATAAACACCCACAGAGGGATGTTTACCTATAAACGCTTACCTTTCGGGGTGTCTTCTGCACCAGCTATCTTCCAAAGAACTATGGAGGGAATTCTGCAGGGGATACCCAAGGTAGCAGTTTACCTCGACGACATTCTTGTCACGGGAGTCACGAAGGAGGAACATCTCAGAAACTTAGGTGAAGTTTTGAGGAGGATGGAGGACGCCGGTCTCCGGCTGAAGAGGAGCAAGTGTACACTGTTAGCTGATGAAGTGCAGTACCTGGGTCACAAGGTGGATGCCAAGGGGGTACACACTGTCAAAGCTAAAGTGAGGGCTGTTGTGGAAGCTCCAGCTCCGACAAACGTTACAGAGCTGAAAGCCTATCTAGGCTTACTGAATTATTATAATCGCTTCCTCCCGAACCTCTCTACCCTCTTAGCTCCTCTACATCAACTGTTAAGGAAGGATGTGGCCTGGAAATGGTCAGAAAGACAGGAAGAAGCTTTTGCAAAGTCAAAGGTGTTACTGCAATCAGCTGAAGTGCTAGTGCACTACTCAGCAGACAGAGATCTCATCTTATCGTGTGATGCCTCATCGTATGGTGTGGGGGCGGTGCTATCCCACCGGATGGAGAATGGTGCCGAGAAACCTATCGGGTTCATGTCAAGAACGTTGTCGCCAGCGGGGAGAAAAAGTACTCTCAGCTGGACAAGGAAGGACTGGCTGTCATATTCGGAATACAGAGATTCCACAAGTACTTGTACGGGAGAACATTCACTATTGTGACGGATCATAAACCTCTGATCTCGCTGTTCCATGAACAAAAGCCAGTACCACAAATGGTCTCTCCAAGAGTTCAACGTTGGAATGTGTGGCTCAGGGCCTACGAGTACAGAATCATTTACAAACCAGGTAGATACCATGGGAATGCTGATGCTCTGAGTAGGCTGCCTGTTCCAGAAATCATCAGTCAGGAAGAAGAAAATGACCAGGTTTTGATGATCGACGTGTTGGATGATGCACCAGTGAACACAGCACAAATCAGGCAATGGACTTCAAAGGATGTGACGTTATCACAAGTGCATGAATTTATCCTGAAAGGATGGCCTACAGTGACAGAGCCTCAGATCATGCCTTACTACACTCGCCGCTTGGCATTGAGTGTTCGAGATGGATGTGTTCTGTGGGGTTCAAGAGTAGTTATCCCACCACAAGGGCGGGGGTTGCTACTGAAGTTGTTGCATCAGTCGCATCCAGGTATGTCGAGAATGAAAGGCCTAGCGAGGTCATATGTCTGGTGGCCAAAGATGGACCACGATGTGGAAAATGAGGTTAGCCGGTGTGAAGATTGTCAGAGTAACAGGAAGTCACCACCCACCGCACCATTACATCCATGGGAATGGCCAGAAAAACCATGGACACGACTACATGTGGACTACGCTGGACCTTTCCTAGGAAAAATGTTCCTTGTGCTGATTGATTCTCATTCAAAGTGGATGGATGTTTACCCCATGAACACGTCAACATCGTACGCTACGATTGAGAAGTTGAGACAAAGCTTCAGTGTTATGGGATTGCCTCAAATGTTGGTTAGTGACAATGCTACTTGTTTTACAAGCACTGAATTCACAAGTTTCATGAAACAAAATGGAATTCAGCATGTAACGTCGGCCCCTTTTCACCCATCTTCAAACGGATTAGCAGAACGTGCGGTTCAGACCTTGAAGGAGGGGATGAGGAAGATGCAAGGGCCCAGCATTGAAACAAAGGTGTCAAGATTCTTGTTTAGCTACAGGATTACTCCTCAAGCTACGACTGGGTTGTCACCTGCAGAAATGTTGATGTCAAGGAGGTTAAGGTCAACCTTGGATCTCATCAGACCAGACCTGAAAATGAAAATACAACAAAAGCAATGGAATCAAAAATGGAATCATGATACCCGAGCCAAACTCAGAAGTTTCTCAACTGGAGATGATGTCTATACAAGAAACTATGGGTTTGGTCCTAAATGGATTTCAGCTACCATTGAGGATTGCTCAGGACCAGTATCTTATACTGTGATCATCGGAAGTGGACAAAGACTAAGGAGACACGTGGATCAGATCCGAGCTCGAATTCCAGTTCCATCCGGAGATCTGGATCAATTCTTAAACGAGCAGGACAGGACATTGGAACGTTCCCCAGAGTTGCAGTTGGACAAACCACCTGAGACCAACAATGCTCAACTTCCTGAGACCACCAGTCCGGGACGACCTCCTCCTGTGAAGTCTCCACAAAAGGACTTTGTTTCACCATCAAGGGGTGAAGATCTGGTGGCACCAGCTACACCACCTCTGAGACGCTCTATTAGAGAGAGACGTCCGCCAGACTTTTTCAGATCCTAAAGGAGATCATTTTTGAAAAAATGTAAATAAGAATATAGCATAGCTCAGAAAGGAATTAAATTGGGTTATTAGCTTTAAAGGGGGGGAATGTAGTAACCTGGTATATTTATGTTTACCAATAGATGGCAGTATTGACTCAAGACGGGGGTTTGCTTCCCGCTATCCGTAGCTATTTCCTATGTCTGCCTATTTAACTATGATTAAGAAAGCTTCAGGTAGTTTAAGCCAGGTGCATAAGATAATGTAAAATCTAAGTTACAATTAAAGACTAAACCGTACGTAAGTCTCATGAGTCGTAATTCTAAGAAGCCTTTAAGGATACTACAACACTCTAATGTACTTGTCCTCTTGCTCAGTTGTGCACCGGGGCCTCCCACTCCTCTTTTTATTCTGGTTAGAGCCAGTTTGTGCTGTTCTATGAAGGAGGTAGTACACATTGTACGAGATCTTCAGTTTCTTGGCAATTTCTCACATGGAATAGCCTTCATTTCTCAGAACAAGAATAGACTGACGAATTTCCAAAGAACGTTATTTGTTTCTGGCCATTTTGAGCCTGTAATCGAACCCACAAATGCTGATGCTCCAGATAGAAGTCCAGTTTTATTGCTTCTTTAATCAGAACATCAGTTTTCAGCTAAGCTAACATAATTGCAAAAGGGTTTTCTAATGATCAATTAGCATTTTAAAATGATAAACTTAGATTAGCTAACACAACGTGCCATTGGAACATTGGAGTGATGGTTGCTGGTAATGGGCCTCTGTACGCCTATGTAAATATTCCATTAAAAATCAGCCGTTTCCAGCTACAATAGTCATTTACAACATTAACAATGTCTACACTGTATTTCTGATCAATTTGACGTTATTTTAATGGAAAAAGATTTGCTTTTCTTTAAAAAACAAGGACATTTCTAAGTGACCCCAAACTTTTGAAAGGTAGTGTACATAATGTGTAAAATCAGTGTTTTTAAATCTACACATGGGAGGCAAACATGCATATGTTTTCATAGCTATCTTTCCAACACATTCTCCACAAGTCTATATTCTAGTCTTGTGCTGATACAATTCAAAATTAAAGGTAGGCTTACTTACTTATTTATTATTACTTATTAAAGGACCGCTTTATATAAATGAACAGAAAACAAACTAATTGAGCAAAAACTCTCTGATCAAATTGGTTGGCCACCCAATGGGTGTGTTTTCTGGGGTTTAATTAAACGTATTCGTGCGTGCAAGGGAGCCACACCCGCAAACCTCGGTACTCACCTCCAAGATGAGTCTGAATACCAACTACTGAGAAGTGTTTAGGAAAAGCATGCGTAGGAAAGGCGTACATTTCTTAAGTCTAAATTGGCTCCCAGGTGAAGCAGGTGACGAGAATACAGTGAAACGTATTGCAAAATGAATGATCAACTTTTCTTCTTCAAAGAAAAACACTACTCATTTCTGTTGGGTTATAAAAAGTCAGCCTCCTGCAAAGTCCCCAACACAGCTGCATCACTCATAAAGTGGGTTCAAAAGATAAGTGTGAAGACATGTCCCACTGGCCACACACTGGTTGAATCAACGTTGTTTCCAAGTAATTTTAATTAAATTACGTCGAACCAACGTGAAATAGACGTGGAGTGTGTCATTGGATCAGTGAGGTCAGGTGTTTGTTCACATGTTCAGGTTCTGTGTTAAGGTAATAGGGCAAGGGAGAGGGGAGAGGGAGAGAGGTAGAGGGTCTAGAGAGATGAAAGACAGAGAGAAAATGAGAGAGGGTAAAGGAGTCTGGAGAAAGGAATGACCCGGAAAAAAGAGGGGAGAAGAGAGAGCGGAGAGGTTGAAAAGAGGGATGATCAGGGGGCCAAGAAAAAGGAAGGAAAGAGAGAGTGGGGAGAGGGGGTGTGTCCATCCAAAGCTGCACACTTCAGTGGGCTCAACTCAGACGTAACTATGGGGTAAGTAGAGCAAGGAGGGGAGTGTCAGTGTGTGTTTGGGGTGCAGCTGGTCTTGTGATCAAGTTCATGACTATCTGGGTGATTAACTCCTCCCCACTGTGAGACCAACCAATCCCCATTGCCCCAGCCTGTGTCAAGACCCCGGCGTGTTTAAAAAGTTGGTGAAAGGGTGTGTGTGTGTGTGACCGGTGTAGATTGCCTCTAGGTTGTGTTTGGATCGGCTTCCATATGACCACTGGCGTAGCACCCCCCCACCCCCCCAACACCCGCAGAAAATTGTGTAGTATAGTATACAGTACACTACATATACATATTTAAAAGTATGTGGACACCTATTCAAATTAGTGGATTGCTGACAGGTGTATAAAATTGAGCACACAGCCATGCTATCTCCATAGACTAACATCGGCAGTAGAATGACCTTACTGAAGAGCTCAGTGACTTTCAACGTGGCACCGTCATAGAATGCCACCTTTCCAACAAGTCACTTCATCACATTTCTGCCCTGCTATAACAGGTCTGCCCCGGTCAACTGTAAGTTGCTGTTATTGTGAAGTGGAAACGTCTAGGAGCAACAACAGCTCAGCCGCGAATTGGTAGGCCACACACGTTGGGACCACCGAGTGCTGAAGCACGTAGCTTCACTCACTACCGAGTTCCAAACTGCCTCTGGAAGCAACGTCAGAACAAGAACTGTTCATCGGGAGCTTCATGAAATGGGTTTCCATGGCCGAGGAGCTGCACACAAGCCGAGATCACCATGCGCAAAGCCAAGCGTAGGCGGAAGTTGTGTAAAGCTCTCAACCATTGGACTCTGGAGCAGTGGAAACGCATATTCTGGAGTGAGAATCACACTTCACCATCTGGCAGTCCGACAGATGAATCTGGGTATGGTGGATGCCAGGAGAACACTACCTGCCCGAATGCATAATGCCAACTGTAAAGTTTGGTGGTGGAGGAACAATGGTCTGGGGCTGTTTTTCATGGTTTGGGGTAGGCCACTTAGTTCCAGTGAAGGGAAATCTTAACGCTATGGCATACAATGACATTCTCAATGATTCTGTGCTTCCAACTTTGTGGCAACAGTTTGGGGAAGGCCCTTTCAGCATGACAATGCCCCATGCACAAAGCGAGGTCTATACAAAAATGGTTTGTTGAGATCAGTGTGGAAGAACTTGACTGGCCTGCACAGAGCCCTGACCTCAATTTCATTGAACACCTTCGGGATGAATTGGATCGCTGACTGCGAGCCAGGCCTAATTGCCCAACATCCGTGCCTGACCTCACTAATGCTCTTGTGGCTGAACGGAAGCAAGTTCCCGCGCAATGTTCTAACGTCTAGTGGAACACCTTCCCAGAAGAGTGGAGGCTGTTATTACAGTAAAGGGGGGACCAAACTCCATATTAATGCCCATGATTTTGGAATGAGAAGTTTGACGAGTAGGTGTCCACATACTTTTGGTCATGTAGGGATATATAAACTCAGCTAAAAAAGAAAGGTCCCTTTTTCAGGACCCTATCTTTCAAAGATAATTCGTAAAAATCCAAATAACTTCACATATCTTCATTGTAAAGGGTTTAAACACTGTTTCCCATGCTTGTTCAATGAACCATAAACAATTAATGAACATGCACCTGTGGAACGGTTGTTAAGACACTAACAGCTTACAGACGGTAGGCAGTTAAGGTCACAGTTATGAAAACCTAGGACACTAAAGAGGCCTTTCTACTGACTCTGAAAAACACCAAAAGAAAGATGCCCAGGGTTCCTGCTCATCTGCGTGAACGTGCCTTAGGCATGCTGCAAAGAGGCATGAGGACTGCAGACGTGGTCAAGGCAATAAATTGCAATGTCCGTACTGTGAGACGCATAAGACAGCGCTACAGGGAGACAGGACGGACAGCTGATCGTCCTCACAGTGGCAGACCACGTGTAACAACACCTGCACAGGCTCGGTACATCCGAACATCACACCTGCGGGACAGGTACAGGATGGCAACAACAACTGCCCGAGTTACACCAGGAACGCACAATCCCTCCATCAGTGCTCAGACTGTCCGCAATAGGCTGAGAGAGGCTGGACTGAGGGCTTGTAGGCCTGTTGTAAGGCAGTTCCTCACCAGACATCACCGGCAACAACGTCGCCTATGGGTACAAACCGTCGCTGAAACAGACAGGACTGGCAAAAACTGCTCTTCACTGACTAGTCGCGGTTTTGTCTCATCAGGGGTAATGGTCGGATTCGCGTTTATCGTCGAAGGAATGAGCGTTACACCGAGGCCTGTACTCTGGAGCGGGATCGATTTGGAGGTGGAGGGTCCGTCATGGTCTAGGGCGGTGTGTCCTCGGACTGAGCTTGTTGTCATTGCAGGGAATCTCAACGCTGTGCATTACAGGGAAGACAACCTCCTCCCTCATGTGGTACCCTTCCTGCAGGCTCATCCTGACATGACCCTCAAGCATGACAATGCCACCAGCCATACTGTTCTTCCTGTGCGTGTTTTCCTGCAAGACAGGAATGTCAGTGTTCTGCCATGGCCAGCGAAGAGCCCGGATCTCAATCCCATTGAGCACGTCTGGGACCTGTTGGATCGGAGGGTGAGGGCTAGGGCCATTCCCCCCAGAAATGTCCGGGAACTTGAAGGTGCCTTGGTGGAAGTGTGGGGAAACATTTTACAGCAAGAACTGACAAATCTGGTGCAGTCCATGAGGAGGAGATGCACTGTAGTACTTAATGCAGCTGGTGGCCACACCAGATACTGACTGTTACTTTTGATTTTGACCCCCCCTTTGTTCAGGGACACATTTTTCAATTTCTGTTAGTCACATGTCTGTGGAATTTGTTCAGTTTGTCTCAATTGTTGAATCTTGTCATGTTCATACAGCTATTTACACATGTTAAGTTTGCTGAAAATAAACTCAGTTTGGAGGACATTGAGAGGACGTTTATTTTTTTGCTGAGTTTATATATATATATACAGTGGGGCAAAAAAGTATTTAGTCAGCCACCAATTGTGCAAGTTCTCCCACTTAAAAAGATGAGAGAGGCCTGTAATTCATTTTTCCACCATAATTTGCAAATAAATTCATTAAAAATCCTACAATGTGATTTTCTGGATTTTTTCCCCTCATTTTGTCTGTCATAGTTGAAGTGTACCTATGATGAAAATTACAGGCCTCTCTCATCTTTTTAAGTGGGAGAACTTGCACAATTGGTGGCTGACTAAATACTTTTTTGCCCCACTGTATATATACTGTATATACAGTGGGGAGAACAAGTATTTGATACACTGCCGATTTTGTAGGTTTTCCTACTAAATCCCTGCTGCAGTGTGTGTAAATCCCTGCTGCAGTGTGTGCAAACCTGGTCAAGAACTACAGGAAACGTATGATCTCTGTAATTGCAAACAAAGGTTTCTGTACCAAATATGAAGTTCTGCTTTTCTGATGTATCAAATACTTATGTCATGCAATAAAATGCAAATTAATTACTTAAAAATCATACAATGTGATTTTCTGGATTCCGTCTCTCACGGTTGAAGTGTACCTATGATAAAAATTACAGACCTCTACATGCTTTGTAAGTAGGAAAACCTGCAAAATCGGCAGTGTATCATATACTTGTTCTCCCCACTGTATATATAGTATAAGAACATGTCATATGTCATGAATACTTTTTTGGGAATGTATGAAATATAGCTTTTAAACAGCCTCATGGCAAAATGTGTAGAGTAGCAGGAAATTAGCTCTAAAACAGCAACATTTTCTCTCAGGATCATGGCAAAGTGTATAAAATAGCATGAGATTTGCAAAAAAAATGTAATCGTACATAAATTACTTTATTTTTTTGCTCTGAACCAGCAAAACTGCACTACATATAACCATAGGATCACGGTTGGTTTTGATATTTTACATAAATTGAATGTTGTGCTGCTGTTTTGCGGAGTGGAACAGGGAAACCCAAGAGCAGACTCAGACGAGGAGACTGGGATGAAGTAACCAAGATATTTATTGAAACACAGGGGGAAGATGGAGTGCAGGCCAGGGGAAGCTCGGGCAGATTGCAGGAAACCAGGTGCGGAGGCTGAGGTTGGAGCGAGAGGGGTTGGTACAGGGTAAGTAGGTCCGGAGGGGAATCCAAGGGAGCAGTAGAGTGGGGAATCCAGGACAGAGTAGCAGGATGATGAGACATGGGACTGGAGACAGGGACCAGAGTGAGAGTGGGCAGAACTGTAGCGGAGAGGAAAACTGTGTCAGGCAAGGAAAACAGGCACAACAGGATAACAGGATCGAAATAGTAACAAACGGCTAGAAACGTAGACTGACTGAGCAGAGATTACGATCTTGCAGTGTGGAAGTGGCAGGACTGAGTATTTGTAGAGGTCTTGATTATGGAACAGGTTGCAGCTGGTGGGGATCTGCTCTGTCTCCAGCACACATGTTTCCACCCACACAATCACACACACACAGAGAGAGGGAAAGGGAGAGGGAGAGGGAGAGGGAGAGGGAGAGGGAGAGAGCACTGGGGGAGTGGCGGCAGGTCAAGGAGACACAGGATGAGCAGTATTGTCACGACTTCCGCCGATGTCGGATCCTCTCCTTGTTCGGGCGGCGTTCAGCGGTTGACGTGACCGGTCTTCTAACCATCGCCGATCCACCTTTCATTTTCCATTTGTTTTGTCTAGTTTTCCAACACACCTGGTTTACATTTCCCTTATTACGTGTCATGTATTTAACTCTCTGTTCCCCCCATATCTGTGTGTGGAATTGTTTATTGTTTCGTGTATGCGCACGTTAGACTGGTTGCGCTGGGTTATGTCAACCCGTATTGTGTTTAGCGTTCTTTGTGCCGCATGTTTTGTTCGCCTAAATAAAAGGATCCGTTTGCTACCCAAATTCTGCTCTCCTGCGCCTGACTCCCTTACAGCCAGTTACGCATACCTAACAAGTACAGGGCGTGGCAGGAGCAGATGTAACAGCTGCCCTTATATGCCAACTCCTCTCTTCCATATGGGTCCAGTAGACAGGGCGCAAAATAACAATAATCTCATGACTAACAGTACAATGTAATAAAACACAATGTACAGTATGAAATAGAAATGTACAGTATATCCTACAGACCTAGGCTAGCCAACGTTTCATAGTGACAGCCAGGCGTTACGTATAGTACAGTGACGTGCACTTACAGACAACTAACAGTAAAATGTTGTCAACCTAGTTCAACAAACAAAAACACATGACATACAGTACCTGATAATGACAGAAAAAACTTCCGAACACACATGCTGTGCTGCACTTATACGGCAACTCTTCTGCAAAGTACAAATCAACAACATGGGGAGAGCTATGCCCAATGACAACACGCACAGTAAAATGTGCAGTACCTAGCTAGCATGTACATTATTCAATAATCAACAGATAAAACGTTAACGTTACTGAAATGACTGAACACGCCTCCATTCACATCGACGGGGCTGCAGTGGAGCGGGTCGAGAGTTTCAAGTTCCTTGGTGTCCACATCAACGACAAACTATCATGGTCCAAACACACCAAGAAAGTAGTGAAGAGGGCACGACAACAACTTTCCCCCCTCTGGGGACTGAAAAGATTTGGCATGGGCATCCTGACCAGTTGCATCACTGCCTGGTACACTCGGCATCTGACCGTAAGGCTCTACAGATGGTAGTGCGTACGGCCCAGTACATCACTGGGGCCAAGCTTCCTGACATCCAGGATGTACATACTAGGTAGTTTCAGAGGAAGGCTAAAAAAAATGTCAAAAACTCCAGTCACTGTTCTCTCTGTTACCGCACGGCTAGCTGTACCGGAGCGCCAAGTCTAGGACCAAAAGGCTCCTTAACAGCTTCTACCCCCAAGCCATAAGCCTGCTGAACAATTAATCAACTGGCCACCTGGACTATTTGCATTGACCCCACCTTTGATTTGACACTGCTGCACTCGCTGTTTATCATCTATGTATAGTCACTTTACCCCTACCTACATGTACAAATTACCTTGAGTAACCTGTACCCCCGCACAGGGTACATTGGATTCAATTAAACTATGTTGAATTGAATAACACAATTATCAAGGGAAACCTCAGTACTGACATTCAGAATAAAAACCACATACATCCTCACACACTTCAAAGTCCAAATTAAAGGTTAAAGATACAATCTGTAACCTCTACTTAGAGAGTTAGAGAGATAGACACACAGGGCTGGACTTGGTTTCTATCTATCTATCTATCTATCTATCTATCTATCTATCTATCTATCTATCTATCTATCTATCTATCTATCTATCTATCTATCTATCTATCTATCTATCTATCTATCTATCTATCTATCTATCTATCTATCTATCTATCTATCTATCTATCTATCTATCTATCTATTTCAATTCAATTCAATTCAAGGGGCTTTATTGGCATGGGAAACATGTGTTAACATTGCCAAAGCAAGTGAGGTAGATATTATACAAAAGTGAAATAAACAATACAAATTAACAGTAAACATTACACATACAGAAGTTTCAAAACAATAAAGACATTATAAATGTTATATTATATATATACAGTGTTGTAACAATGTACAAATGGTTAAAGCACACAAGTTAAAATAAATAAGCATAAATATGGGTTGTATTTACAATGGTGTTTGTTCTTCACTGGTTGCCCTTTTCTTGTGGCAACAGGTCACAAATCTTGCTGCTGTGATGGCACACTGTGGAATTTCTCCCAGTAGATATGGGAGTTTATCAAAATTGGATTTGTTTTCAAATTCTTTGTGGATCTGTGTAATCTGAGGGAAATATGTCTCTCTAATATGGTCATACATTGGGCAGGAGGTTAGGAAGTGCAGCTCAGTTTCCACCTCATTTTGTGGGCAGTGTGCACATAGCCTGTCTTCTCTTGAGAGCCATGTCTGCCTACGGCGGCCTTTCTCAATAGCAAGGCTATGCTCACTGAGTCTGTACATAGTCAAAGCTTTCCTTAAGTTTGGGTCAGTCACAGTGGTCAGGTATTCTGCCACTGTGTACTCTCTGTTTAGGGCCAAATAGCATTCTAGTTTGCTCTGTTTTTTTGTTAATTCTTTCCAATGTGTCAAGTAATTATCTTTTTGTTTTCTCATGATTTGGTTGGGTCTATTTGTGCTGTTGTCCTGGGGCTCTGTGGGGTGTGTTTGTATTTGTGAACAGAGCCCTAGGACCAGCTTGCTTAGGGGACTCTTCTCCAGGTTCATCTCTCTGTAAGTGATGGCTTTGTTATGGAAGGTTTGAGAATCGCTTCCTTTTAGGTGGTTGTAGAATTTAACGGCTCTTTTCTGGATTTTGATAATTAGTGGGTATCGGCCTAATTCTGCTCTGCATGCATTATTTGGTGTTCTACGTTGTACACGGAGGATATTTTTGCAGAATTCTGCATGCAGAGTCTCAATTTGGTGTTTGTCCCATTTTGTGAAATCTTGGTTGGTGAGCGGACCCCAGACCTCACAACCATAAAGGGCAATGGGCTCTATGACTGATTCAAGTATTTTTAGCCAGATCCTAATTGGTATGTTGAAATTTATGTTCCTTTTGATGGCATAGAAGGCCCTTCTTGCCTTGTCTCTCAGATCGTTCACAGCTTTGTGGAAGTTACCTGTGGTGCTGATGTTTAGGCCGAGGTATGTATAGTTTTTTGTGTGCTCTAGGGCAATGGTGTCTAGATGGAATTTGTGGTCCTGGTGACTGGACCTTTTTTGGAACACCATTATTTTGGTCTTACTGAGATTGACTGTCAGGGCCCAGGTCTGACAGAATCTGTGCAGAAGATCTAGGTGCTGCTGTAGGCCCTCCTTGGTTGGTGACAGAAGCACCAGATCATCAGCAAACAGTAGACATTTGACTTCGGATTCTAGTAGGGTGAGACCGGGTGCTGCCGACTGTTCTAGTGCCCGCGCCAATTCGTTGATATATATGTTGAAGAGGGTGGGGCTTAAGCTGCATCCCTGTCTCACCCCACGACCCTGTGTGAAGAAATGTGTGTGTTTTTTGCCAATTTTAACCGCACACTTGTTGTTTGTGTACATGGATTTTATAATGTCGTATGTTTTACCCCCAACACCACTTTCCATCAATTTGTATAGCAGACCCTCATGCCAAATTGAGTCGAAGGCTTTTTTGAAATCAACAAAGCATGAGAAGACTTTGCCTTTGGTTTGGTTTGTTTGGTTGTCAATTAGGGTGTGTAGGGTGAATACATGGTCTGTTGTATAGATATCTATCTATCTATCTATCTATCTATCTATCTATCTATCTATCTATCTATCTATCTATCTATCTATCTATCTATCTATCTATCTATCTATCTATCTATCTATCTATCTATCTATCTATCTAATCTCTCTTACTGTTTTAGTCTCTTATACTATAACACCTCCTCTCTCACACAAATCAAATCAAATTTTATTGGTTGCATACACATTTAGCAGATGTTATTGCGGGTGTAGCGAAATGCTTGTAACACTTTTCTGCCCCCCCCCCCCATCTGCCCCACCCTCTCTCACTCCAGAGACTCAATTGTACAGGTTTCCATGGGGATGGGAAGACCTTTGCTGGGCCAGACCATAATTTCCAAAGTGGTTGTCTGGGTGTGACATGTCCTTTTCACACTCTCGTCGGTTTAATGCTGACTTTTATGTGTATTTGACAGCGTATGGTGCCGATGCTCAGACAACAGGGTTCAAACATTTACAGGGTTTGACACAGACAACATCTAACATCTGGTAGACCAGATAACATCTAATATCTGATAGACCAGACAACATCTAACATCTGGTAGACCAGACAACATCTATCATCTGGTAAACCAGACATCTAACATCTGGTAGACCAGACAACATCTAATATCTGATAGACCAGACAACAACTAACAACAGACTAAACAACACACTACAGAATGCAAAGACAACTTTCAGAAATGTGTACTTTCAATTGCTCCTAGTCATAAGAGTGGCAGTTAGAGCGTTGGACTAGTAACCGAAAGGTTGCAAGATTGAATCCCTGAGCTCACAAAGTAAAAATCTGTCGTTCTGCCCCTGAACAAGGCAGTTAACCCCATGTTCCTAGGCCGTCATTGTAAATAACAATTTGTTCTTAACTGACTTGCCTAGTTAAATAAAGGTAATTTTTTTTTTTTTTTTTTACTGTAATATATCATTATAGACTTTCCTTGATATAAATTATATTGTGTAATGGAGGTTGAGAACAGAGAAAGTCTACAGGCATTGCTATAAAGTTGTGATGCTTTGGGTTTGACTGCTATGGGAGGTCTTCTGGCTTGGAAAGAGAGTTTTGTGTGGTTTTGCTTTACCTCTGAACTCCACTCAGTATAATCTCTCTCTCTCTCTCTCTCTCTCTCTCTCTCTCTCTCTCTCTCTCTCTCTCTCTCTCTCTCTCTCTCTCTCTCTTTCTCTCTCTCTCTCTCTCTCTATCTCTCTTTCTCGTGCTTGCTCGCTTTCCCTAGACCCCCCTTACCCCCATCCTGCCCCCTCTCCTCTCCCCTTCCCATTGGGCGTTCCTAGAACACTGAAGGAGCCAATCAGAGCTCAGCTCTTGACGCCTCTGTGCCCAGCCTGTTAGGGGCTTTTTGTGTACATAAACTTTTTTTATTTTTTTTCTCTAATCCCTTGTTCAGCCCTCGAAGTGCGGAGCAGATGGAAAGAGTGTTGGTGAAAGAAAGAGAGAGATAGAGAGTCAGGAGAAACCATGCAGTATCTGAGGAAGCCTAGTGAGCGTAGTGACCGAGCCTGATGACCTGATCACCCCAGACAACAAGGAAAGAGCAGTCTGGTCAACCTCAAGACCCGGACATACACACCTCCAACAGGAGAAAGAGAAATAAACAGAGAGAAAGAGCGAGAGAGAGAGAGAGAGAGAGAGCGAGACAGAGATAGAGAGCGCGAAAGAGAGAGAGAGGAGAACGCCAGATGTGTGAGAGAGAGCAGAGAGAAGGAGATGCTCAGAGAGAGCGGACAGTGACCAGAAAGGAGACCAGAGGAAGAAAGAGAAACGAAAGAGACCACTGAGAGAGTGCCTGGGGTAGTGCTGAAATCTGGATTGTCTGTAAAGGGGTGCTTGACTTTTGGTTCTGTGGCTCTGAGAGACAACGGGAGCTCTGAGAAACAGTTTGGGGGAGTTCTGTGTTTCACTCTGCCAACAGTATTACCTGTGTGTGGAAACACTGTGTTACGAGACTGCTTCAAGTGTTCTGAAGAGGACAAAATAGTAGCCAAAGAAAAGGAGGACAGAAAGAGGACAGATAAATAAAAAGGAAAGAAAGCTATACATTTAGAAAGAAAGAACAAGAAGGAACCAGAGAGTAAGCGAGAGAAAAACAAAGCTAGAGACAGACAATAACAGATAGACAAAACTACAGGATGGCAAACTCAGGATTCCAGTTACTGGGTTACTTCCTGGCGCTGGGTGGTTGGATAGGCATCATCTCCACCACGGCTCTGCCCCAGTGGAAGCAGTCTTCGTACGCGGGCGACGCCATCATCACGGCCGTCGGGCTCTATGAGGGCCTGTGGATGAGCTGTGCCTCCCAGAGTACAGGACAGGTGCAGTGCAAGGTGTTTGACTCCATGCTGTCACTGGACGGTGAGTAAGACATCGTAACGTTCACTCCTACACGTGTGACCTGTCATTATCTGTCTTTCTATATTTTTCTCTCTCTTTCCCTGCCCCAGCATTGCATCATTGAACAAATCCGCTCTCTCTCTCTCTCTCTCTCTCTCTCTCTCTCTCTCTCTCTCTCTCTCTCTCTCTCTCTCTCTCTCTCTCTCTCTCTCTCTCTCTCTCTCTCTCTCTCTCTCTCTCTCTCTCTCTCTCTCTCTATATATATATATATATATATCACACTGCCATAGTTTGAATGCAGTCTTAGATGCCTGTTTATGGACAGTTGTGTATCTGGAGTTGGTCATTATGAGATGCTTTATTCTCTCATGACAGATCTGTTTACCCAATTCCCAACACGGGCCATTAACTGGGCTGATTTATAGAGGGAAGTGTTTGAAGAAACATCATGATCAAATTATCAATTTGCCAATTTGTATGATTCAGCAACTGAATGCATAAACAATTCATTAAACAATCTAACTAATCCAACTGTCTGGAACACATTAAAGTCAGTCATAAATCTATTAGATAAAAAGTGCTGCTGTTGGTTTAATTAGGAGAGGGAGGGAGGGAGGGAGGGATGGAGGGAGGTAGGTAGGTAGGTAGGGAGGGCGGGAGGGAGGGCGGGAGGGAGGGAGGGAGGGGTGAGAAAGAGAGAAAGAGGTAGAGGGAGAGAAAGAGAGAGAGAGGGAGAGGAAGCGACAAAGAAAGAGAGAGTGGGAGAGAGAGAGGGAGAGAGGGGGAGAGGAATGTGGGGTTCAGGCATAAATTAGCCCTGAATATGAGGTTCCTGGCATCTCCAATCTGTTTAGCATAGACCTACTGACTCATAATTAATGGCAGGCAGATTACATAAATTCACCCGTCTATTCTCTCCACTGATTACCCCATTAGGGCAATGAAAAGCTACAGGGGGAGGACTTGGTCAAATAATTTGTCTGTAAATCAGAATGGTTGACGCCCTTTGGAGTTTTCTGTTTTTGTTTTAGTTTTATTAAGAAACACGGTTAATCCCTGTGACCCACACCGCCCCAAAACAACAAATCAGGCTAACGTTTGGCCGCTGTGCAATTCATTATATCAAAACATTTTCTGCGAGGGGTGAGCTCGAGCTTGGTCTCCTTTGCTCATCGGAGTAATAAAAACAGAGTATTGTCCCTGTGATGAATAGTGGTTGTTTGGAGAAGAAAAGCCCAGTGTTGAGCCAAACATCAGAGATATTCTCAGAATGTGCTCTGTCTTCCCCACACACACATTGTTTCTGTCTGGCCCTAACACACCCTGTGTGTGTGTTTGTGTGAGTGGAAAACGAGCGAGTGAGAGCAAACAGCATAACACACTTTGGTACCAACTTTTGAAAAGTTTACCCCGTGTAATACTAGCATGGCTTCTGATACTTGTTGCTGTCTGGTCAAGCAAGGCATGTTGTTGAGTGTAGGTCAGGTAACCAATCAAATTTCAATCAATCAAATAAATGTTTTAAGCCCTTCTTATATCAGCTGTTGTCACAAAGTGCTGTACAGAAACCCAGCATAAAACCCCAAACAGAAAACAATGCAGGTGTAAAAGCACAGTGGCTAGGAAAAACTCCTTAGAAAGGCCATAACCTAGGAAGAAACCTAGAGAGGAGCCAGGCTATGAGGGGTCCTCTTCTGGCTGTGCCAGGCTAAGAGATTAAATCACCGAACTGTACCATTTGGCACGTACTCACTCTTTTCCACTGTTGAGTGAACTGGTCTTACCAACATCTCTTCCTGTTATGGTATGTTCAGACTCAGTACTGTTCTTGGATGCAAAGTGTGCGTGTGTGTGCTCAAGCATGTGTACTGGTGTGTGTGTGTGTGTGTGTGTGTGTGTGTGTGTGTGTGTGTGTGTGTGTGTGTGTGTGTGTGTGTGTGTGTGTGTGTGTGTGTGTGTGTGTGTGTGTGTGTGTGTGTGTGTGTGTGTGTGTGTGTGTGTGTGTGTGTGTGTGTGTCACATGGCCTGGTCCAATCTCCATGTAAGGGTCTTAGAGACAGAAATACATAGTATCAAGGTTTCAGTGGCAGTTCCTGCAGGTGCTTTTCATATTGTGCTAAATGAACCCTTCTCCTTCACTACACAGCATGAGGAACATGTAATGAGGACTAATTGTTCACCAGACTGTGTTGTTGGAGTGCACCAAAGCACTGCAGTGGAAACTGATGGACTTTTTTCAGATTCTGATTAATTGCCCTTAAAAAGGCAATTAATTTTCAAATCTTGTGACAATGTAAACATATCGAAGCTGTGAGAAACTGTTCAGAGAGACTTATGACAAGATCTGGACACTAGAAGGATAAAAATAAGGATACTACTCCCTGTACAGACAGAACAGTTCCTGAAGTATCTTGAGGTTTTCTACACTGTCTTATCCTGCTTTGTTTCACTATAGTCTGAACAGTGGTGCTGAAGGAACAGTTCTTCTACTTGTTGCTGTCTCAGAGTCTCAGAGGCAGATACTGCCTGGTATTGGTCACAACCCACCGAAGCTCTCAGTTCTCTGGGCTCTGCAGTGAATGAAACCTCTGTACTGCACTAGGCAGTGTACAATAACACACAAGCACTAGTGCTATACAGGACACAACAGGGTCATAAAACAATATACAGTTGAAGTCGAAAGTTTACATACACTTAGGTTGGAGTCATTAAAACTCATTTTTCAACCACTCCACAAAGTTCTTGTTAACAAACTATAGTTTTGGCAAGTTGGTTAGAACATCTACTTTGTGCATGACACAAGTCACTTTCCCAACAATTGTTTACAGACAGATTATTTCACTTATAATTCACTGTATCACAATTCCAGTGGGTCAGAAGTTTACATACACTAAGTTGACTGTGCCTTTAAACAGCTTGGAAAATTCCAGAAAATTATGTCATGGCTTTAGAAGCTTTTGATAGGCTAAATGACATAATTTGAGTCAATTGGAGGTGTACCTGTGGATGTATTTCAAGGCCTACCTTCAAACTCAGTGCCTCTTCGCTTGACATCATGGGAAAATCAGAAGAAATCAGCCAAGACCTCAGAAAAAACCTCCACAAGTCTGGTTCATCCTTGGGAGCAATTTCCAAACAACTGAAGGTACCACGTTCATCAGTACAAACAAAAGTACGTAAGTATAAACACCATGGGACCACGCAGCCGTCATACCGCTCAGGAAGGAGACGCGTTCTGTCTCCTAGAGATTAACGTACTTTGGTGCGAAAAGTGCAAATCAATCCCAGAACAACAGTAAAGGACATTGTGAAGATGCTGGAGGAAACAGGTACGAAAGTATCTATATCCAAAGTAAAATGAGTCCTAAATCAACATAACCTGAAAGGCCGCTCAGCAAGGAAGAAGCCACTGCTCCAAAACCGCCATTAAATAGCCAGACTACGGTTTGCAACTGCACATGGGGACAAAGATCGTACTTTTTGGAGAAATGTCCTCTGGTCTGATGAAACAAAAATAAAACTGTTTGGCCCTAATGACCATCGTTATGTTTGGAGGAAAAAGGGGGATGCTTGCAGGCTGAAGAACACCATCCCAACCGTGAAGCACGGTGGTGGCAGCATCATGTTGTGTGGGTGGTTTGCTGCAGGAGGGACTGGTGCACTTCCCAAAATAGATGGCATCATAAGGGAGGAAATTTATGTGGATATATTGAAGCAACATCTCAAGACATCAGTCAGGAAGTTAAAGCTTGGTCGCAAATGGGTCTTCTAAATGGACAATGACCCCAAGCATACTTCCAAAGTTGTGGAAAAATGGCTTAAGGACAACAAAGTCAAGGTATTGGAGTGGCCATCACAAAGCCCTGACCTCAATCCTATAGAACATTTTTGGGCAGAACTGAAAGTGTGTGCGAGCAAGGAGGCCTACAAACCTGACTAAGTTACACCAGCTCTGTCAGGAGGAATGGGCCAAAATTCACAAAATTCACAACTTATTGTGGGAAGCTTGTGGAAGCCTACCCAAAACGTTGGACCCAAGTTAAACAATGTAAAGGCAATGCTACCAAATACTAATTGAGTGTATGTTAACTTCTGACCAACTGGGAATGTGATGAAAGAAATTAAAGCTGAAATAAATCATTCTCTCTACTATTATTCTGACATTTCACATTCTTAAAATAAAGCGGTGATCCTAACTGACCTAAGACAGGGATTTTTTAATAGGATTAAATGTCAGGAATTGTTAAAAACTGAGTTTAAATGTATTTGGCTAAGGTGTATGTAAACTCCCGACTTCAACTGTAGGTACATTTTAGCCAACTTCAGAGATGGATGCCACATTGCTGCTTCTGTTCAATCATTCATGTGTCAACATTTTCCAGGAGATACTAAAATGGCTACCATGGAATCATGTTATGTCATTGTGACATCATGCTTTTTGGATGACAGAATAATGGCCAAACTCTCTCTATCTGGCTCTGGGGAAGATGAAGCACTGTACAGCTAGGTTACTGTACTACTGTTAGATGAGTGGAACTGTTTTCGCCAGGTTTCAGGACCAGGGTATCCTTTTGAGGTGAACATCAAAGATGGTTCTCTGTTCTTGACAGCTTAGTGTTAAATACTGTCCAAGTTGTAGAGCACTCTCTCCTACAGTCTAATGAATACACAAACTATGGTGTGGTCGGAGATTTAGAATAACCTGGGCAGGAGACTCCATATTGGCACAATGACATCAATACTGACATCAACGATACTTACAGTATTTTCTAGGTAAACATTTGAACTGTCAAAGAATGTTTGGTGGCAACATGGAGGGACAGTTTGAACTCTCTACAGCTCTGGATATTACAGTGGAATATCTGACCACCAGCCCACACAGGCTGATGAGATGGTGGATGGTCTGATGCCCCCCCTCCCATCGCACCATGCTCTCATCCCCTGTTATCCTGCTGGCTATTGTGAGGTCATCAGTAGAGATAGTAGCAGCTATGTATGTGCACACATTGTTCATCTCCCTCTCCCTCTCTCTCTCTCTCTCTCTCTCTCTCTCTCTCTCTCTCTCTCTCTCTCTCTCTCTCTCTCTCTCTCTCTCCAGTAGTTTGCTGTCACTCTCTCTCTCTTTCTCTCTCTCTCCAGTAGTTAGCTGTCTCTCTATCCAGTATCTCTCTCTCTCTCTCTCTCTCTCCAGTATCTCCCTCTCTCTCTCTCTCTCTCCAGTAGTTGGCTGTCTCTATCTATCCAGTATCTCTCTCTCTCCCCCCCCTCTCTCTCTCTCTCTCTCTCTCTCTCTCTCTCTCTCTCTCTCTCTCTGTCTCTCCAGTAGTTCGCTGTCTCTCTATCCAGAACCCCCCTCTCTCTTTCTCTCTCTCTCTCCAGTAGTTCGCTGTCTCTCTCTCTCTCTCTCTAGTAGTTTGCTCTCTCTCTCTCTCTCTCTCTCTCTCTCTCTCTCTCTCTCTCTCTGGTAGTTTGCTGTCTCTCTCTATCCAGTATCTCTCTCTCTCTCTCTCTCTCTCTCTCTCTCTCTCTCTCTCTCTCTCTCTCTCTCTCTCTCTCTCTCTCTCTCTCTCTCTCTCTCTCTCTCTCTCTCTCTCTCTCTCTCTCTCTCTCTCTCTCTCTCTCTCTCTCTCTCTCTCTCTCTCTCTCTCTCTCTCTCTCTAGTAGTTGGCTGTCTCTCTCTCCAGTACCCCCCTCTCTCTCTCTGTCTCTCAATTTCAATTCAATTCAATCTGCTTTATATGCATGACGTAACAATGTACATATTGCCAAACGCTTACTTTTGATATTTACAATATGAAAATAATAAGAATCAAAATTGTCAACGGGACAACAGTAACAACAATAACCAAGGGTCAAAATAACCATACATTGAACAATAACAATAAGCATACAGTAGAGGACATGTGCAGGTTGAATGGTCTGTCAGACACTGTCCCTCGTCTTATGGCAGGCAGCAATGTAGTCGCTCTCTCTCTCCAGTAGTTCGCTGTCTCTTTCTTCAGTATATATCTCTCTCTCTCTTTCCAGTAGTTCACTGTCTCTCTCTCCAGTATCTCTCTCTCTCTTTCCAGTAGTTCGCTGTCTCTCTCTCCAGTATCTCTCTCTCTGTCTATAGCTATTTAATTTGTGTTTTGTTCCCCTCCTACTGGACAGGAGTGCTGCTATGGCCCTTTGTGCTGTAGATGTCAAATATGCTTCTAAGGCTGAAGGCTCACATGACAATCATCATCCATATATCAGTGCCCCTAAGCTTATTCTACACTATTCCACAAAGCTTGTGTCACACTGACATTGACATTAATAGAAGGAAGGTAGTTGTTTGAATGTTTTTCTGTTTTAATGGAGTGGGCAAACCATTGTTACGTATGAAGTCCCAAGTCATCCCACAAAGGACAATTTATATCGTCCATATCCACACATTCACATTCACATCCACACACACACACACACACACATACAGCTTGTGCCTACCAGCCTTGACACAGGGTAGAGTATAGTGGGAGGAACACACACACGTCCTTGACTCCTCTATTAGTTCGTTGATCAGAGTGGTGCCTTGTACGGCCAGCCCAAACTCCCCACACACTGGATGAAAGAGAGAATGGAGAAAGAGAAAATAAAACCTCTTTCTCTCATAAACCATTAAAATTCTCCTTCAAGCAGATCCTGCCACACATAAATCTAAGTTCAAAGGCCATCTGCCCATCACTGGCCCTTTCAAGTCAGGTTCTAAGATGTGATTCATTGCTAAACTATGAATGTGTGAGTGTGTTTTCCCATCGATGTAAATTATGACTTAAGTTTGTTGGAAAGGCTATTGTTCTCAGTTGTATTTTACATACATTTTCTCACACTGTCAGTGTCAGTATTCAATTTTACTATGTAGTTCTTCTATTCTATTCTATTCTATAGTAATTTGATCTGCTGAATGACTAAAATGTAAATAATTGTAGTTTTGCGCTGTCTGTTCTTGGCAGTAGCTGTGATTTTTCAGTCTGTTGTCTTGTGTGTTGTTAGGGGTGATGTTTAGGGATTGAAAGGGCTCTACTAGTGGCAAATGAATGTAGTCTTTATATATTGTTGTAGTTTCATTTGTTGGCAACACTGTAGAAATGTGTAATTTATGGTGCAGATATGTGTTGCTGTATTCATGGTTAATGCACGTGTTGATCTAACATTGAGCTGTGAACCTGGTGTAGTGTCTGCAGTTTGTAAGGTCTTGGTGAGTGCATTAACGCAGTATTAGTGTTGTACTGGTGTTTTTTTCACATTCTGTTAGTGTAGTCTCTGTTGTCAGGGCTGCTGTGTGAGTGTGTGTTGCAGGCCGCAGTGTCTGATCACCGTGGCGACAGCCCTGTGAAAACAATCCCGCTTTGTGACAAAGCCACACTAATCCCACTGTGTGAAACATGTAACACGGGCCCTCCTACAGTGTGTGTGTGACAGAAAATGAGCATGTATGTTTCTGTGTGCACGTCGTTTCCTCCTACAGAATGTGTCTGTATGTTTATGTATTTGTGTGTGTGCGTGTGTGAGTGAGTAAATATGTAAAATGTCCCGCCCACTGAGTTATGTGTGTGTTATCCATGGAAAACTGAGCGGTGAAACCCCTGTGGTTTGGTTTTGAATGACTGAGTGGGACAGTTAAGTCTAAGACTGATGTTATTATCCCATTTTGTACCATGGAAGTGGGAAACATAATGAGTTCTTAAAGAGAAGAGAGGGAGAGAGAGCGAGATAGAAAGATAGAAAGACAGAAAACAATAAGGAGATAAGAGAGAAAGAAAGAGGCAGATAGTATGAGAGAGGGAGAACGAATAGAGAGGAGGATAATGTGTATTTTTGTTGTCTCCAGTTTTGTGATAAAAAGTTACATTTTCTTAAAACCTCTTGAAGCTAGGGGGCAGAATTTTTATGTTTGGAAAAATAATGTTCCCATTGTAAGCTGCCTATTTCTCAGGTCCAGATGCTAGAATATGCATTCATTGACATAGTAGGATAGAAAACACTCTAAAGTTTCTAAAACTGTCAAAATATTGTCTGTGAGTATAACAGAACTGATTTTGCAGGCAAAAACCTGAGGAAATCCAACCAGGAAGTGACTCTTATTTTGAAAAATCACTGTTCCATTGCCTGCCTTTCGTCCATTTAAAAGGATATCAACCAGATTCCTTTTCCTGTGGCTTCCTCAGGGTGTGAACAGTCTTTTGACATAGTTTCAAGCTTTTATTTTGAAAGATTCGCGAGATTTATCAAAACGCGTCAGTGGATACACGGATGTCCCTCCATTAGTTGATGCGCGCGACACTCGTTGCTCGACATTTTCTTTCTCTCCAGTATTGAATAGTTTACAGTCCGGTTGAAATATTATCGATTATTCATGTTAAAAACAACCTGAGGATTGATTATTAAAAACGTTTCACATGTTTCTACGAACTTTACGGATACTATTCGTCAAGCCTTGATGACCTGCCTAAGGCTGTGGAATACTGAACATAACGTGCCAAACAAATGGAGGTTTTTTTATATAAAGATTATCTTTATCGAACAAAAGGAACATTTATTGTGTAACTGGGAGTCTCGTGAGTGCAAACATCCGAAGATCATCAAAGGTAAGCGATTAATTTTATTGCTTCTCTGGCTTTCGTGACCAATCTACATGGCTGCTAGGTGTTCTTAATGTTTTGTCTAGTGATCGATAAACTCCTGACTGACGGACGGCTCTAGCGGCTCCTGACTGACGGACGGCTCTGAAGGCTCAGGACAGACGGGCGGCTTTGACGGCTCAGGACAGACGGGCAGCTCAGACGGTGCTGGGCAGACGGGCATCGCAGGCGGCGCTTGGCGACGGTCAGCTCAGACGGCGTTGGGCAGACGGGCAGTGCAGGCGACGCTGGGCAGACGGACAGCGCAGACGGCGCTGGGCAGACGGCAGACTCTGGCCGGCTGAGGCGCACAGTAGGCCTGGTGCGTGGTGCCGGAACTGGTGGTACCGGGCTAAGGACACGTACCTCAAGGCTAGTGCGGGGAGCAGCAACAGGACGCACAGGGCTCTGGAGACGCACAGGAGGCTTGGTGCGTGGTGCCGGAACTGGTGGTACCGGGCTGGAGACACGCACCATAGGGCGAGTGCGTGGAGGAGGAACAGGGCTCTGGAGACGCACTGGAAGCCTGGTGCGTGGTGTAGGCACTGGTGGTACTGGGCTGGGGTGGGGAGGTGGCGCCGGATATACCGGACCGTGCAGGCGTACTGGCTCCCTTGAGTACCGAGCCTGCCCAACCTTACCTGGTTGAATGCTCCCCATAGCCCGACCAGTGCGGGGAGGTGGAATAACCCGCACTGGGCTGTGTTGGCGAACCGGGGACACCATGCGTAAGGCTGGTGCCATGTACGCCGGCCCGAGGAGACGCACTGGAGACCAGATGCGTTGAGCCGGCTTCATAGCACCCGGCTCGATGCCCAACCTAGCCCGGCCAGTGCGGCGAGGTGGAATAGCCTGCACTGGGCTAAGCACGCGTACTGGGGACACCGTGCGCTCCACCGCATAACACGGTGCCTGACCAGTACGACGCCCTCTCACTCCACGGTAAGCACGGGGAGTTGGCTGAGGTCTCCTACCTGGCTTAGCCACACTCCCCGTGTGCCCCCCCCAAGAAATTTTTGGGTCTGACTCTCGGGCTTCCAACCGCGTCGCCGCGCTGCCTCCTCATACCAGCGCCTCTCTGCCTTCGCTGCCTCCAACTCTGCTTTGGGACGGCGATATTCCCCTGGCTGAGCCCAGGGTCCCTTGCCGTCCAGAATCTCCTCCCAAGTCCATGAGTCCTGTGTCTTCTGCCGCTGCTGTTGCTGTCCTTTACCACTCTGCTTGGTCCCTTGGTGGTGGGTAATTCTGTCACGATCGTCTTCGGGTGAAAGAGAGGACCAAGGCGCAGCGTGATATAGATACATCTTCTTTTATTTGAGAAAATGAACACGAACACTAATACACACTAAACAAAAACAACAAACGACCGTGAAGCTACAAACGAAAGTGCAGACACAAGCTACTAACGTCAAACATAGACAATTACCCACAACCTACCTAATGCCTATGGCTGCCTAAATATGGCTCTCAATCAGAGACAACTAATGACAGCTGTCTCTAATTGAGAACCAATCCAGGCAACCATAGACATACATAAACACCTACACTGAACACAACCCCATGAAATCTACAAAAAAAAACTATACAATACAAACACCCTATACGAGACAAAAACACACAAACATCCCCCATGTCACACCCTGACCTAAAATAATAAAGAAAACAAAGATAACTAAGGCCAGGGCGTGACACTCCTGTTCTGCCCCAATTTAAGCCATGAGAGATCTAGACATTTAATATGTGTAGATATTATACATATATACCAGGCCGTGTATAGATATTATATATATATATATACCAGGCTGTGTAGATATTTTATATATATATATATATATATATATATATATATATATATATATATATATATATATATATATATACCAGGCTGTGTAGATATTTTATATATATATACCAGGCTGTGTAGATATTTTATATATAACTTTAAATCCCTGATGGATGTCTTGAGATGTTGCTTCAATATATCCACATCATTTTCCTGCTTCATGATGCCATCTATTTTGGGAAGTGCACCAGTCCCTCCTGCAGCAAAGCACCCCATAACATGATGCTGCCACCCCCGTGCTTCACGGTTGGGATGGTGTTCTTCGGCTTGCAAACATCCCCCTTTATCCTCCAAACATAATGATGGTCATTAGGGCCTAACAGTTTTATTTTTGTTTCATCAGACCAGAGGACATTTCTCCAAAAAGTTCGATCTTTGTCCCCATGTGCAGTTGCAAACCGTAGTCTGGCTTTTTAATGGCGGTTTTGGAGCAGTGGCTTCTTCCTTGCTGAGCGGCTTTTCAGGTTATGTCGACATAGGACTCGTTTTACTGTGGCTATATATACGTTTGTACTGTAACGGTTTTCTTCCTGGGATGAAGGAACAACAAACCCAACATAGAAACACAAAACATAGACTACACCCACCCAGCTCACGTCCTGACCAACTAAACAAAGACTAAACCAAGGAAATAAGGTCAGGAACGTGACAGTACCCCCCCCCCCCCCCCAAGATGCGGACTCCGGCACCAAAACCTGAACCTATAGGGGAGGGTCTGGGTGGGCGTCTCTCCACGGTGGCGGGTCTGGCGCTGGACGTGGCCAGCGTACCTGTTTCCTCCAGCATCTTCACAAGGTCCTTTGCTGTTGTTCTGGGATTGATTTGCACATTTCGCACCAAAGTACGTTCATCTCTAGGAGACAGAACGTGTCTCCTTCCTGAGCGGTATGACGGCTGATTGGTCCCATGGTGTTTATACTTGCATACTATTGTTTGTACAGATGAACGTGGTACCTTCAGTTGTTTGGAAATTTCTCCCAAGGATGAATCAGACTTGTGGAGGTCTACAATTTTTTTCTGAGGTCTTGGCTGATTTCTTTTGATTTTCTCATTATGTCAAGCAAAGTGGCACTGAGTTTGAAGGTAGGCCTTGAAATACATCCACAGGTACACCTCTAATTCACTCAAATGATGTCAATTAGCCTATCAGAAGCTTCTAAAGCCATGCATCATTTTCTGGAATTTTCCAAGCTGTTTAAAGGCACAGTCAACTTAGTGTATGTAAACCCCTGACCCACTGGAATTGTGATACGGTGAATTATAAGTGAAATAATCTGTCTGTAAACAATTGTTGGAAAAATTACTTGTGTCATGCACAAAGTAATGTCCTAACCGACTTTCCAAAACTATAGTTTGTTAACAAGAAATTTGTGGAGTGGTTGAAAAACGAGTTTTAATGACTCCAACCTAAGTGCATGTAAACTTCGGACTTCAACTGTATATATATACCAGGCTGTGTGTAGATATATAGAATATATGCCAGGCTGTGTGTAGATATTCTATATTAATATACCAGGCTGTGTGTAGACATTCTATATATATATACCAGGCTGTATGTAGATATTCTATATAAATATACCAGGCTGTGTAGATATTCTGTTTGTACCCTGTAGTCTGTCTGATCTCCTTGCCATCTGAAGCCGAGTACAACTGCCCTAACATACCCATTCTGTTGTCCTCTCTGTTCCCCTCTTTCTGCCATTCCCTTGACCCTCTCAACACTTGTTTCTCTCCCTGCTACCACCCCACCCTTCTATTTTCTGCCTGCTCTCTCGCTGTCCTCATACCCCCCTCATGTTTCCCCTATTTTCTTTTCTCCTCTCACCTCTTCTCCCATCTCTCTGCCTTCATCTATTATTTTGTCTTCTCTCACCCCTCCCCCTCTCTCCACAGTTCACATCCAGACGTGTCGTGCTCTTATGGTGGTGTCCGTGCTGCTGGGCTTCATAGGAATGATAGTGAGTGTGGTGGGGATGAAGTGCACTAAGGTGGGCGACAATAACCCCGCCTCCAAGGGGCTCATCGCTGTGTCTGGAGGAGCCCTCTTTCTACTCGCAGGTGAGACCACTATCAGGTGACCATCATGTGACTGTCATGTGATTAAAGAAACAAACAGAACTCTGGAGCAAGGGTGTGGTCACCTGCATGATAACACTGATTTCCACTGTGTAATGCTAGTCATGTGACCACTATACTGTGTAGCTTGCTGTTTTTTTAACCACCTCAACACCCACAACTTAATCGGCTATTAGAAAATATATACTGGTGAAGTACCACTCCCTAAGTTAGAGCTTGTTATCTCTATAATTTATAAGTGTTCACTATCTTACTCTCACTTTTACTGTTTGAGTGGAACCAGTCTTTCAGGGCTCATGTCTTGCATTCCTCTGATCAGAAACTCTCACCAGTGGTCTTCTGGGTAATAAGGGTCCCAGCTGTAAACAGGAAGTGGTGATTTTGGACACATTAGCTCCCTGACCTCAGAGACAACCATGAGCCTGACAGAGAGAATAACAACCTTAGAGTCATTACACAGAGTGCTTTTACTGCTGCACTGTGTGTGTGTGTGTGTGTGTGTGTGTGTGTGTGTGTGTGTGTGTGTGTGTGTGTGTGTGTGTGTGTGTGTGTGTGTGTGTGTGTGTGTGTGTGTGTGTGTGTGTGTGTGTGTGTGTGTGTGTGTGTGTGTGTGTGTGTGTGTGTGTGTGTGTGTGTACGTGTGTGTATGTTCTTGTTTAGATTCATAATGTGATGTTGCGCCCCCCTCCTCTCTCTCTTTCTCTCTTCCTCTCTCTGCAGGTCTGTGTACGCTGGTGTCCGTGTCCTGGTATGCCACTCAGGTGTCCTATCATTTCTTCAACCCAAACACGCCGGTCAATGCCAGGTAACCCTATCACACTGGTCACACACTGTATCTACCACTCAGTTTATCTCTGAGTAATAGATAACATGTCTAATAGTACTGTAAAAAATGATATTAAAGACAGATTTGACCATTTACACTGCAGGTATGAGTTTGGGTCAGCCCTGTTTGTGGGATGGGCGGCGGCCAGCTTGGCGGTTTTGGGTGGATCCTTCCTGTGCTGCTCCTGCTCCAATGAGGAGAGGCGAGGGCAGCAGTACTACCGCCAATCACAACCATCCACAGCCAGGGAGTACGTGTAAACCCGCCCCCTCCCAGCAGCCACTCAAACAGAGAGTAGAGGCCACACTTTGCTCCTCCCCCTTTTCTCTTTAACTGATGTGTAAAGCTCACAAACACTTGCGCGCACACACACACACACACACACACACACACACACACACACACACACACACACACACACACACACACACACACACACACACACACACACACACACACACACACACACACACACACACACACACACACACACACACACACACACACACACACACACACACACACACACACACACACACACACACACACACACACACACACACACAAGCACAGTCTCCACCTTTGGATTTTAGAAACTTTTAGGAATTCAGAGGCTTTTATAATGACATTACATAATGCAATTTATTCTATGGAACGTATTCTTGAGCTGAAACGTTTATATTTTATTGCAATACATGTCATTGAGAGGATGGTGATTTTGCTCAATTATCCTTTTAAAGCGTTTTATGTTAATCAAATCTGGCATGTGGCTTAAAAGTCATTAAACGTAACTTAACAGATATGGGAAGTCTCCTGAATTTGACCCTAAGAGAATTACATTTTTGTACTTTATTATATAAGTGAATCAAGCAAAACAGAACCAATAAAGTATTGCCAAAGTAATTACTGTGCAGAGGAGACATAGGAATTTTTTTATGGCAGAATGCCTGACGGTAAATTGTGGGACAAATACGATCATAGAAAAATAAAACAATTTCGTGGTTTTGGTTAGCATGTCCTATACTTCCTGGTTGGAGCTGTGTCTATGTGTGTGTTGCTTTGTGTCTTCTAACAAATTTTAACATTACAATCGAATATAGTTGATGACATCATACAGGGCTGACATTCCGAATTGAACAGAAAATCTTCTCTGAGCTATTTTGATACGGTTTGGATAAACAGCATTTTACGATGTCATAAGTTCGAATCAGATATACAGAAAAGAGTCAAATATGTGATTTAAAATAAATGTTGTTTTAACGAGAGAGAGCCACCGGTCATTGCATGCCTTAACATCACGTTTCATTTGTTAACACATCCGTGCAAGTCTACCCAATATGCATCATCCACATGTTCTATACCTCAGAGACTGCATAAGCTAAGGACTACTGGCTGACCTCTTATATAAACCGACTGTTATAAAACCCGTCAGATTCAGTTAAACTCATGGTTTTATTCCTTGTGTGCTCTATAGGCAAATACTCTTAAAGAAAACATACATTTTCAATGGACATTGAAATTCTATTTTATACTACTCTATTCTATGCTAAAATACTGTACTTTCAGTCACTCACTGAGCCTCTGCTCAGGCCATCTAGACCTCCTGAACCCCAACTCAACCCACGCATTTCTCTGCTTGAATCCACCACCCACAACTCTGACTCTTCATCGCTCTTGATCATAATTCCTTTGGGTAAAAGGGTTGGTTAATCGTGCTTCCGATAACAGAACCTCCAACTTTTATAAGAACTGTTCCATGCCCCCCGTTTTCTGGTCATCTGGCCCCTCTCCTTAGTAAAGTCCTTGTGTATGGAGTGATCCATTGTACTCAGAATGAGGGTACATAGGCCTGAAGGACCTCCTACACTTCTGCTAAATGAAAGAGGGGGGGGTTGACCATTACAAGCCTGTCAACAACAGATGTCCTCTAAGAGTCATTACCAAATTACAAATGTGACTGAACTAGCTAAAAGAAAATAAATAAATATTTGTTATGTTATTTTGTAACTTTGTGTGCACCTAAAGTAGGTCTTACTGATCTGAAACAGCTAGTTTACTTACTAGCCATGACTTTTTTCTTATTTTCATTGCTTTTAAATATGTTTAAGTGTTTTCAAAATGAACAATTAAATGCTGAACCACCATCAACAATATTCTCCAGAAACGTTTCTTATTAAAGACCTCAACTCCCAAACCTCAAATGAATAGGTGTATGTCAACAATAAGCCAAGAGTTGCTAGCTGTCAGATTAACACGTTTCAGGTTTCAACACGACCAGTGTCTTTATTCAATGTAAGAGAAGGGTTCGGCAACTAGTTGGAAACCTGGAAAGGTTATGTGTCCAACACCCTGCTTTATGGTTTATAAAACATGGCCCTTTATTGGCTTTTATTAAGAATAAAAACATAAAACATAAAAACAAAACAAAATCAACCATCATAAACCCAACACATTTGGACATAATATCTGATCAATTCCATACCGTAGAACAAATGACATTACAAATGATCTGTGTGCTGTGACTCATCAGCATCCACCAATTTCTCCATCCTTAACCCTTCATTTAGGATCAACAACCTTTCTCTTTCAAAAACACTTCAACCATCTTCACTCAGTAACTAACCACAGAGCTAGCGCAGCCTTACTAGCATGCACCTCTTCACATCTAGTGCAGCCTGGATAGCTAGCATCTCTTCTCATTTTTCCTTACCTAGCATGTAATATCAAGCACTCATTCACTCACTAATACCAGAGAGCTTCCTGTAACGGTGAAACGGTGAGGTCTTGATGTGTATCTCTCTCTCCCCTCTCGTCTCCTCTCCTCTAATGCTGTTCTTCTCTGCCTGTCTTCTTCTCTTCCCTAATTCAGGGCAGAGTTGTTGAGTGAGACTAGTTTCCCTGACTGACCAAACCCTGCCTGTCCCCCAGGACTGTCCGAGTTCCACTCACTGTCTCCCCCTTCCCTGTTCCTTCCTAGATTCAAAATTTGGACCTTTGTCTCTCCGCTATAGTATTTGTCTCTCCCCCTCCGCCTCTTCCTCACTCCCTCCCTCCAACCCCATACCCCATTCCTAAATGTCTGCTCCTTATCAGTGTCTGATATTAAGGGTCGACACAATGTCCGCCACCCCTTTAAGAGATTGCTTCTTCCCTTCTCCCACTCCCTGAGCCTGTTTGTAAATATAGACTCTTAAAGGAGAAGTGTGGTTAGGTGGTTAGACCCCCCCCCCCCCCCCCTTTACAACTAGAGGGGCGGTATTTCACTGTATTTCAACCTGTGAACCCTTTACTAGAAAGTCCATGATATCCTTTTATCTTTTATTGACTGGACTTTAACTGAACACGTGCGACTTGTCGTGTCATTATGTTACGTTGATTTCTGCTTCACTAATATCCTGTGATTTCTGGGTTGTTAGAAATGTGCATTTTGGTTTTGTTCTCTGAGTATACAAGTGTACATTTACTGAAACATGTTTTTTCTTTTAAATTGCAGACCAAATGTTAAACATTCCCCACCAGAGAAAAAGGAGGAATACTTGTAGTTTGGGTGACTCCTTTGGCCCCACGATGTGTTAGATTTTTGGCAACAGGCAAGACACTGTCTAACACAAACAGACAAGACACTCTCTCAAAGAAAATAGAAGCAGACAAGACACTCTCAATAGAAAACATAAGCAGACAAGACACTTTCAATAGAAAAGACACTTTCAGAAAGCAAACAAAATAAATCCAGAATACATTGAATACATCTGCAGACCAACCCTAATGGGTAGCTAGTACTGTATCATTCTTAAAGATGCCCGTGTGTTAAATGTTTGTCAATGTATTTTAGAATCAGTTTTGTACACAAGCAAAATTAAATGGTATTCTGCACAGGTATTATTTGTGCTCGCACATTACAAATAACTGCTATTTGGATAATTGAAAGATGGTGAACCTGAATCTGTAATTCTTTCTGTCTGTAGTCTGTCTTTAGTTTCTGGGAGAGGAAGTCATTAGGGGGTGTTTATAGAACATAGAATACAGAAGTGCCCAGATGTATACACCACCACCTCCAGCCTTTCTACTACATATTCTCTACTGCAGTGCCTTATAACATGTGTGTTTGTGTGTATGTTTTTGACTGTTATACACGGATCCCACAGTGTCACATCCTATATGGACATATTGTAAAACGTATCCGTGGACATGTCTTTTCTCTTGCATGAAATGTACCATTCAGACAAACTGTTGCATGTAGTTGTATCTCTGAACATGAATATGTACTGTACTGTAGCTAGTATACCACTTAGAAAACAACAGACAGAGAGATTCATAAATGTCCCTAACTGATGAGAGCGATGGCACGCTTTGTAAAAGTTGTGAGACTGTTTGGAAGAAGTACATGTACAGTAGCCCAGATTGAGGATATTATTATACATGCATTCGATTTAGTTAAGTGCCAATATGATTTAGTGTGGATGGAAGATGTGTTTTGTTATTGACTACGGCAAATTTTTCTGTACTCCGGGTGCTGAAAGCACCGTCTCCTGTACAGGTACTATACTTAGTAACGGCCAGTTTGCTGAATGTAATCAGGTCAAACGTGCTTTTCTGTTGCCTACATTTATTTACCATGCATTTTCTTCATCTAATATTCACTATTATTATTTGATGTATAATTTCTTTTGAAGTATACTCATGTATGTTTCTTTTAGAATAAAGTAAGCGCATAAAAACTTTGTGTTCATGCTTTGTTTGGCACACATACACCATCACCACCATCACCACCATCAAACACGCACGCACGCACGCACGCACGCACGCACGCACGCACGCACGCACGCACGCACGCACGCACGCACGCACGCACGCACGCACGCACGCACGCACGCACACACACACACACACACACACACACACACACACACACACACACACACACACACACACACACACACACACACACACACACACAGAGTAGTACGAGTCAGGAGTGTACGGGCAGACGAAGGCCTCCTCCTGGGGTTCAGATATGATTTCAAACCTCCTTACCCCTCCTTTTCAACCTCCCTCTCTTTCACCTCTCCCACTTTCTCTCTCCCACCCCAAATACCTCGCCTGCTCCCCGTCGTTCAGTAATTGCAGACGGTGGAATTCCAGTTCTGCCTCAGTAGCTCTGAGAGTCATTCTCAGTTAACATGCACGACCACCACATATATTCATCTCTCGGTTATCATCAATGATAAAAATGACTCCCACACACATTTATCTCTGCAATGAATTTCTGTAACAATCTTTCAGTAAAGTCGCCCTTTATCAAGACATTCAAGGACATGATTGACTTTTCTGGGATTAGGGAAGAAGGATGAGGGTACGGTAGAGTCATATTGTACACTACATCTAACAGACAGTTTCTGGATGGATTATGGATCAACAAACAATCTATAAGAGACCATCCAAATATAGTGACAGAGTTACAGCCTGTACCAACCCACAGCACTAGACTGAATCCAGATATGTAAGCACAGAGATCAGTGGGGGTTAGTGGGGGCAGAGTATGAATGTGAAATCTCACACACACCTGAGATGTGCTGGAGACTGGCTCTCCTTTAAGAGACTTTGAGTTGTAGATTATTTAAACAGCCTGATAAAGAAAGTATTACTGAAACATGATTTTCTTTAAATGATAAAAAATTATTTTCTATATCAACTTCCACTGTATTCTAGGAGTGGCTGTTTTGTTCTTTTATGTATGTGAAAATGATCTCTCCCTCAACGTCAACAAAATAAAGGAGCTGATTGTGGACTTCAGGAAAAAGCAGAGGGAGCACACCCCTAAAAAGCAGAGGGAGCACACCCCTAAAAAGCAGAGGGAGCACACCCCTAAAAAGCAGAGGGAGCACACCCCTAAAAAGCAGAGGGAGCACACCCCTAAAAAGCAGAGGGAGCACACCCCTAAAAAGCAGAGGGAGCACACCCCTATCCACATTGATGGGACCGCAGTGGAGAAGATGGAAAGCTTCAAGTTCCTCGGTGTACACATCACTGACGATGACGATCTGAAATGGTCCACTCATACAGACTGACAAAGAAGGAGGCTGAAGAACTTTGGCTTGGCCCCTAAGACCCTCACAAACTTTTACAGATGCACAATTGAGAGCATCCTGTCGGGCTGTATCATTGCCTGGTACGGCAACTGCACCGCCCACAACCACAGGGCTCTCCAGAGGGTGGTGCGGTCTGCCCAACTCATCACCGAGGGCAAACTACCTGCCCTCCCAGACACCTACAGCACCCGATGTCACAGGAAGACCAACAAGATCATGACAACAACCACCCGAGACACTGCCTGTTCACTCAACTATCATCCAGAAGGCGAGGTCAGTACAGGTGCATCAAAGCTGGGACCGAGAGACTGAAAAACAGCTTCTATCTCAAGGCCATCAGACTGTTAAATAGCCATCACTAGCCGGCAACCACCCGGTTACTCAACCCTGCACCTTGGAGGCTGCAGCCTTTAATACATAGACATGGAACACTAGTCACTTTAATCATGTTTACATACTGCTTTACTCATTTCATAGGTATATACTGTATTATTTTCTACTGTATTGATGTTAATGCCACTCCGACATTGCTCATCATAATATTTCTATATTTCTTAATTCCATTATTTTACTTTTAGATTTGTGTGTATTGTTGTGTATTGTTAGATATTACTGCACTGTTGGAGCTAAGAACACAAGCATTTCCCGACACCCGCAATAACATCTGCTAAATATGTGTATGCGACCAATAAACTTTGATTTGATTATCAAACAGGTATTGACATTATCAAGCAGGTATTGACATTGAACATATTAATATTTAACATAATATTTGTACCTTTATTGTATTCTGTTTTTCCTTGTTTGTACTCAACTCTTAAATGGTGGACCAAAACCCCCTAGTAAGCAGGACTGCAGCAGTACGCAGTTACAAAAACCAAAACATTGAGTACTATTACATCTTGGGTGCCACAGTGAAATGTCCCCTCCCCTTTTGTCAGTTATAACCAGTCAGAATGACTGATTGGGTTGCATCATGAGCTTCTTATTATTTAATTTGATTTGATTTATTAGGATCCTCATTAGCCGACGCCAATAGCTACATCTAGTCTTACTGGGGTCTGACATGTAACGAAAAATACATTACAGACAAAATATTTACAATTTATATACATTTAAAAACATTAACATGTCATGTATGTGTGCATCTATCAGTTACACATACATGTCAGTACATACACGCAACAAGTAGGTCACATGGGGGAGAGGCGTTGAGCCGTGAAGTGTTTCTATATTTGTTTTTTTAAACCAGGTGTGGAGATGGGAGAAACTTCCAGAAGGACAACCATCTCTGCAGCACTCCACCAATCAGGCCTTTATGGTAGAGTGGCCAGATGGAAACCACTGCTCAGTAAAAGGCACATGACAGCCCGCTTGGAGTTTGACAAAAGACACTTAAAGTCTTTCAGACCATGAGAAACAAGTATCTCTGGTCTGATGAAACCAAGATTGAACTATTTGGCCTGAATGCCAAGCGTCATGTCTGGAGGAAACCTGGCACCATCCCTAAGGTGAAGCATGGTGGTGGCAGCACCATGCTGTGGAGATCTTTTTCAGCGGCAGGGACTGGGAGACTAGTCAGGATCGAGGCAAAGATGAACGGAGCAAAGTACAGAGAGATCCTTGAGGACAACCTGCTCCAGAGCGCTCAGGACCTCAGACTGCAGTGTTGGTTCATCTTTCCAATAGGACAACGACCCTAAGCACACAGCCAAGACAATGCAGGAGTGGCTTCGGGACAAGTCTCTGAATGTCCTTGAGTGGCCCAGCCAGAGCCCGGTCATAACCCCAATCAAACATCTATGGCGAGACCTGAAAAAAGCTGTGCAGCAACGCTCCCCATCCAACCTGACAGAGTTTGAGAGGATCTGCAGAGAAGAATGGGAGAAACTCCCCAAATACAAGTGTGCCAAGCTTGTAGCATCATACCCAAGAAGACTTGCTGTAATTGCTGCCAAAGGTGCTTTAACAAAGTAAAGGGTCTGAATACTTATGTAATTGTGATATTTCTGTTTTTTATTTTTAGTATATTAGAAACTATTTCTATAAAACTATTTTTACTTTGTCATTGTGGGGCATCGTGTGTAGATTGATGAGGGAAAAAAACAATATCCATTTTAGAATAAGGCTGTAACGTAACAAAACATAAAAATGTCAAAGGGTCTGAATACTTTCCGAAGGCACTGTGGACAACTCTTTACATGTTTGACATTAGAGAAGCTTCCATTAAAGAAACTCATCTGAGTTCTATCAGATAGATAGCTCTGAATCCAAGATACGGCAGAGGTTAAAAAAGACATAACACATACAGTGGGGCAAAAAAGTATTTAGTCAGACACCAATTGTGCAAGTTCTCCCACTTAAAAAGATGAGAGAGGCCTGTAATTTTCATCATAGGTACACTTCAACTATGACAGACAAAATGAGAAAAAAAAATCCAGAAAATCACATTGTAGGATTTTTAATGAATTTATTTGCAAATAATGGTGGAAAATAAGTATTTGGTCACCTACAAACAGACAAGATTTCTGGCTCTCACAGACCTGTAACTTCTTCTTTAATAGGTTCCTCTGTCCTCCACTCGTTACCTGTATTAATGGTGCCTGTTTGAACTTGTTATCAGTATAAAAGACACCTGTCCACAACCTCAAACAGTCACACTCCAAACTCCACTATGGCCAAGACCAAAGAGCTGTCAAAGGACACCAGAAACAAAATTGTAGACCTGCACCAGGCTGGGAAGACTGAATCTGCAATAGGTAAGCAGCTTGGTTTGAAGAAATCAACTGTGGGAGCAATTATTAGGAAATGGAAGACATACAAGACCACTGATAATCTCCCTCGATCTGGGGCTCCACGCAAGATCTCACCCCGTGGGGTCAAAATGATCACAAGAACGGTGAGCAAAAATCCCAGAACCACACGGGGGGACCTAGTGAATGACCTGCAGAGAGCTGGGACCAAAGTAACAAAGCCTACCATCAGTAACACACTACGCCGCCAGGGACTCAAATCCTGCAGTGCCAGACGTGTCCCCCTGCTTAAGCCAGTACATGTCCAGGCCCGTCTGAAGTTTGCTAGAGAGCATTTGGATGATCCAGAAGAAGATTGGGAGAATGTCATATGGTCAGATGAAACCAAAATATAACCTTTTGGTAAAAACTCAACTCGTTGTGTTTGGAGGACAAAGAATGCTGAGTTGCATCCAAAGAACACCATACCTACTGTGAAGCATGGGGGTGGAAACATCATGCTTTTGGGCTGTTTTTCTGCAAAGGGACCAGGACGACTGATCCGTGTAAAGGAAAGAATGAATGGGGCCATGTATCGTGAGATTTTGAGTGAAAACCTCCTTCCATCAGCAAGGGCATTGAAGATGAAACGTGGCTGGGTCTTTCAGCATGACAATGATCCCAAACACACCGCCCGGGCAACGAAGGAGTGGTTCCGTAAGAAGCATTTCAAGGTCCTGGAGTGGCCTAGCCAGTCTCCAGATCTCAACCCCATAGAAAATCTTTGGAGGGAGTTGAAAGTCCGTGTTGCCCAGCAACAGCCCCAAAACATCACTGCTCTAGAGGAGATCTGCATGGAGGAATGGGCCAAAATACCAGCAACAGTGTGTGAAAACCTTGTGAAGACTTACAGAAAACGTTTGACCTCTGTCATTGCCAACAAAGGGTATATAACAAAGTATTGAGATAAACTTTTGTTATTGACCAAATACTTATTTTCCACCATAATTTGCAAATAAATTCATAAAAAATCCTACAATGTGATTTTCTGGATTTTTTTTCTCATTTTGTCTGTCATAGTTGAAGTGTACCTATGATGAAAATTACAGGCCTCTCTCATCTTTTTAAGTGGGAGAACTTGCACAATTGGTGGCTGACTAAATACTTTTTTGCCCCACTGTACGTTTTCTCAACAACAGGTTGATATCAAAGGGTGCACTGAAATCTAACAGTTCAGCTCCCACAATCTTCTTATTGTCAATTTCTTTCAACCAATCATCAATCATTTGTGTCAGTGCAGTACATATTGAGTGCCCTTCTCTATAAGCATGCTGAAAGTCTGTTGTAAATTTGCTTACTGAGAAGTAGCATTGTATTCTGTCAAACAGTTTGCTAAGAGCTGGCAGCAAGCTGATAGGTATACTGTTAGAACCAGTAAAGACTGCTTTACCACTCTTGAGTAGCGAAATGACCTTGGCTTCCCTCCAGGCCTGAGGACAAATACTTTACTCTAGACTCAGATTAAAGATATGACATATAGGAGTGGCTATAGAGTCAGCTACCATTCTCAGTAGTTGTCAATGCCAGAAGGCATTTGTCATTATTGATCGATAACAATACGTTTTGAACCTCTCACACAAAACTTTACAAAATTCAAAATTGCTATGCTTTTCTTTCAGTATAGATTTTTTTTACATGAGTACAATAGCTCACTGTTCGTTGTTGGCATTTCTTGCTTAAGTCTTCCCACTTTGCCAATTAAATAATAATTAAAATAATTGGCAACATCAAAATGGTTTTGTGATTAATAAGCCATCTGATGCGATGAAAGATGGAGTTGAATTTGTGTTTCTGCCGACAATTTCATTTAAAGTACTCCAAAGTTTTTTTTCCATCACTCTTTATATCATTGATCTTGGCTTCATAATACAGTTTCTTCTTTTTGATGAGTTTAGTCACATCATTTCTCAATTTACAGTAAGTCAGACAGTCAGATATGCAGCTAGACATATTAGCCACTCTTTTTGCCCCGTCTCTTTCAGCCATACAGTTTTTCAATTCCTCATCAGTCCATGGAGCCTTACCAGTTTCTTAATTAACAGGTGCATGTTTATCAATAATTGGAAGAAGCAATTTCATAAATGCATTATGTGCAGCGTCTGGATGCTCCATATTAATCACATCAGAACAACAAATATCCACATAAGAGTCACAGCAAAATCTTTTATATATGATCTTTTATATACTATTTAGTTCCAGCTTTCGGAAATTTGGCTTTCCTGGATATGGCCACTATATTGTGATCAAAGGGATACAGCTTTAGAACAAAGTTCTTATAACGATGTACGCTGAGAGTCGGGAAGCAAGTCCAGGGAATGAATACATTGAATAAAAAAATTAACAAAACAAGAAACACGAACAGCGCACCGACATGAAACAGATACAGGAACAATGACGACTGGGGAAGAAACCAAAGGGAGTGACATACAGCGGAAGTCAGAAGTTTACATACACCTTAGCCATATACAGTGGGGAGAACAAGTATTTGATACACTGCCAAGTTTGCAGGTTTTCCTACTTACAAAGCATGTAGAGGTCTGTAATTTTTATCATAGGTACACTTCAACTGTGAGAGGCGGAATCTTAAACAAAAATCCAGAAAATCACATTGTATGATTTTTAAGTAATTAATTTGCATTTTATTGCATGACATAAGTATTTGATACATCCGAAAAGCAGAACTTAATATTTGGTACAGAAGCCTTTGTTTGCAATTACAGAGATCATACGTTTCCTGTAGTTCTTGACCAGGTTTGCACACACTGCAGCAGGGATTTTGGCCCACTCCTCCATACAGATCTTCTCCAGATCCTTCAGGTTTCGGGGCTGTCGCTGGGCAATACGGACTTTCAGCTCCCTCCAAAGATTTTCTATTGGGTTCAGGTCTGGAGACTGGCTAGGCCACTCCAGGACCTTGAGATGCTTCTTACGGAGCCACTCCTTAGTTGCCCTGGCTGTGTGTTTCGGGTTGTTGTCATGCTGGAAGACCCAGCCACGACCCATCTTCAATGCTTTTACTGAGGGAAGGAGGTTGTTGGCCAAGATCTTGCGATACATGGCCCCATCCATCCTCCCCTCAATACGGTGCAGTCGTCCTGTCCCCTTTGCAGAAAAGCATCCCCAAAGAATGATGTTTCCACGTCCAGGCTTCACGGTTGGGATGGTGTTCTTGGGGTTGTACTCATCCTTCTTCTTCCTCCAAACACGGCGAGTGGAGTTTAGACCAAAAAGCTCTATTTTTGTCTCATCAGACCACATGACCTTCTCCCATTCCTCCTCTGGATCATCCAGATGGTCATTGGCAATTTTCAGACGGGCCTGGACATGCGCTGGCTTGAGCAGGGGGACCTTGCGTGCACTGCAGGATTTTAATCCATGACGGCGTAGTGTGTTACTAATGGTTTACTTTGAGACTGTGGTCCCAGCTCTCTTCAGGTCATTGACCAGGTCCTGCCGTGTAGTTCTGGGCTAATCCCTCACCTTCCTCATGATCATTGATGCCCCACGAGGTGAGATCTTGCATGGAGCCCCAGACCGAGGGTGATTGACCGTCATCTTGAACTTCTTCCATTTTCTAATAATTGCGCCAACAGTTGTTGCCTTCTCACCAAGCTGCTTGCCTATTGTCCTGTAGCCCATCCCAGCCTTGTGCAGGTCTACAATTTTATCCCTGATGTCCTTACACAGCTCTCTGGTCTTGGCCATTGTGGAGAGGTTGGAGTCTGTTTGATTGAGTGTGTGGACAGGTGTCTTTTTTACAGGTAACGAGTTCAAACAGGTGCAGTTAATACAGGTAATGAGTGGAGAACAGGAGGGCTTCTTAAAGAAAAACTAACAGGTCTGTGAGAGCCGGAATTCTTACTGGTTGGTAGGTGATCAAATACTTATGTCATGCAATAAAATGCAAATTAATTACTTAAAAATCATACAATGTGATTTTCTGGATTTTTGTTTTAGATTCCGTCTCTCACATTTGAAGTGTACCTATGATAAAAATTACAGACCTCTACATGCTTTGTAAGTAGGAAAACCTGCAAAATTGGCAGTGTATCAAATACTTGTTCTCCCCACTGTACATTTAAACTCAGTTTTTCACAATTCCTGACATTTAATCCTATAAAAAATTCCCTGTCTTAGGTCAGTTAGGATCACCACTTTATTTTAAGAATGTGAAATATCAGAATAATAGAAAAGAAGAATTATTTATTTCAGCTTTAATTTCTTTCATCACATTCCCAGCGGGTCAGCAGTTTACATACACTCAATTAGTATTTGGTAGCATTGCCTTTAAAATGTTTAACTTAGGTCAAACGTTTCGGGTAGCCTTCCACACGCTTCCCACAATAAGTTGGGTGAATTTTGGCCCATTCCTCCTGACAGAGCTGGTGTAACTGAGTCAGGTTTGTAGGCCTCCTTGCTCGCACACACTTTTTCAGTTCTGCCCACAAATTGTCTACGGGATTGATGTCAGGGCTTTGTGATGTCCACTCCAATACCTCAAATTTGTTGTCCTTAAGCCATTTTGCCACATCTTTGGAAGTATGCTGGGGTCATTGTCCATTTGGAAGACCCATTTGCGACCAAGCTTTAACTTCCTGACTGATGTCTTGCGATGTTGCTTCAATATATCTACATAATTTTCCTCCCTCACGATGCCATCTATTTTGTGAAGTGCACCAGTCCCTCTTGCAGCAAAGCACCCCCACAACATGATATTGCCACCCCCGTGCGTCACAGTTTTTCCTCCAAACATAACGATGGTCATTAGGGCCAAACAGTTCTATTTTTGTTTCATCAGACCAGAAGACATTTCTCCAAAAAGTACGATCTTTGTCCCCATGTGCAGTTGCAAACCGTAGTCTGGCTTTTTTATTGCGGGTTTGGAGCAGTGTCTTCTCCCTTGCTGAGCGGCCATTCAAGGTATGTCGATATAGGACTCATTTTACTGTGGATATAGATACTTTTGTACCTGTTTTTTCCAGCATCTTCACAAGGTTCTTTGCTGTTCTTCTGGGATTGATTTGCACTTTCCGCACCAAAGTACGTTCATCTCTAGGAGACAGAACGCGTCTTCTTCCTGAGCGGTATGACAGCTGCATGGTCCCATGGTGTTTGTACTTGCGCACCATTGTTTGTACAGATGAATGTGGTACCTTCAGAAGTTTGGAAATTGCTCCCAAGAATGAACCAGCCAAGACCTTTTTCTGAGGTCTTGGCTGATTTCTTTTGATTTCCCCATGATGTCAATCAAAGAGGTACTGGGTTTGAAGGTAGGCCTTGAACTACATCCACAGGTACACCTCCAATTCACTCAAATGATGTCAATTAGTCTATCAGAAGCTTCGAAAGCCATGACATCATTTTCTAGGAATTTTCCAAGCTGTTTTAAGGCACAGTCAACTTAGTGTATGTAAACTTCTGACCCACTGGAATTGTGATACAGTGAATTATAAATGATGTGCCCAAGAACACCAAGGCAACCTGCCTAAATGACTACAGACCCGTAGCACTCACGTCCGTAGCCATGAAGTGCTTTGAAAGGTTGGTAATGGCTCACATCAACACCATTATCCCAGAAACCCTAGACCCACTCCAATTTGCATACCGCCCAAACAGATCCACAGATGATGCAATCTCTGTTGCACTCCACACTGCCCTTTCCCATCTGGACAAAAGGAACAACTATGTGAGAATGCTATACTTTGACTACAGCTCAGCGTTCAACACCATAGTACCCTCAAACTTCATCACTAAGCAAAGGAACCTGGGACTAAACACCTCCCTCTGCAACTGGATCCTGGACTTCCTGACGGGCCGCCCCCAGTTGGTAAGGGTAGGTAGCAACACATCTGCCACGCTGATCCTCAACACTGGAGCTCCCCAGGGGTACGTGCTCAGCCCCCTCCTGTACTCCCTGTTCACCCACGACTGCATGGCCAGGCACGACTCCAACACCATCATTAAGTTTGCAGATGACACAACAGTGGTAGGCCTGATCACCGACAACGACGAGACAGCCTATAGGGAGGAGGTCAGAGACCTGGCCGGGTGGTGCCAGAATAACAACCTATCCCTCAACGTAACCAAAACTAAGGAGATGATTGTGGACTACAGGAAAAGGAGGACCGACCACTCCCCCATTCTCATCGACGGGGCTGTAGTGGAGCAGGTTGAGAGCTTCAAGTTCCTTGGTGTCCACATCAACAACAAACTAGAATGGTCCAAACACACCAAGACAGTCGGTAAAATTACCGACTATACATTCATGTAAAAACTACCTCAATTGGCCCGACCAACCAGTGCTCCCGCACATTGGCTAACTGGGCTATCTGCATTGTTTCCCACCACCCGCCAACCCCTCTTTTACGCTACTGCTACTCTCTGTTCATCATATATGCATAGTCAGTTTAACCATACCTACATGTACATACTACCTCAATAAGCCTGACTAACCGGTGTCTTGCTACTCTTATTTTCAAATGTCTTTTTACTGTTGTTTTATTCTTTACTTACCTACACACACACACACACACACACACACACACACACACACACACACACACACACACACACACACACACACACACACACACACACACACACACACACACACACACACACACACACACACACACACACACACACACACACACATACCTTTTTCGCACTATTGGTTAGAGCCTGTGAGTAAGCATTTCACTGTAAGGTCTACACCTGTTGTATTCGGCGCACGTGACAATAAAACTTTGATTTGATTTGAAATAATCTGTCTGTAAACAATTGTTTGAAAAATTACTTGTGTCATGCACAAAGTAGATGTCCTAACCGACTTGCCAAAACTATAGTTTGTTAACAAGAAATTTGTGGAGTGGTTGAAAAACGAGTTATAATGAGTTATAATGACTCCAACCTAAGTGTATGTACATTTCCGACTTCAACTGTATATAGGGCAGGTAATCAAGGAGGTGATGGAGTCCAGGTGAGTGTCATGAGGCGCTGGTGTGCTTGACGATGGTGACAGGTGTGCAGGATAATCAGCAGCCTGATGACCTAGAGACCGGGGAGGGAGTATACATGACAGTTCTACAGTATTAGTAAAAATGTGATACAACATGTGCATGATCTTGTTCCTGTAGTGTTTGAAAATATGCTGGTAGGTTGATTGATATCCTGAACCAGATTACAGGCACTGGTTACAGTGAGAAGCTTCCTCTTGAGCGGACAGCTTGAGGAAAACCAGTCAATATTCAGGTCCCCAAGAAAGTAGACCTCTCTGTTTACATCACATACACTATGAAGCATTTCACACATATTATTTAGATATTGACTGTTGGCCTATAGCAACACCACAAAAGTGTTAGACGTGCCAGGTGAACCTGCAACCACAACACTTCAATAACACTTGACATAAGATTTAGTAAAAGAGCGTCTCAGTAAATGAGGACTGTGTGTTTGTCTAGACACAAACCGGTGCGCCTGGCCTACTACCATACCCTGTTCAAAGGTACTTAAATCTTTTGTCTTGCCCATTCACCCTGTGAATGGCACACATACACAATCAGTGTCTCAATTGTCTCAAGGCTTAAAAATCCTTCTTTAACCTGTCTATTCCCCTTCATCTAAACTGATTGAAGTGGATTTAACAAGTGACATCAATAAGGGATCATAGCTTTCACCTGTATTCACCTGGTCAGTCTGTGTCATGGAAAAAACAAGTGTACTCAATGTTTTGTGCACTCAGTGTATATCTATTTATATGACTCACGAGGGGCCAGACTCGCAATTTGAGGTGTATGATTAATATGGACACATCTAGGTGTAGCTCCTATCGATTGTTATCTGCTCGACATGTTGACCATTGGTGTTAATCCGGCGCCGTCTTATGACCTCACTCCTGTTGGACAGACGTCTGGTGGTCAACAGGGTGACTGATGAGGTCAGAGTGCAGGCCACACCCCCAGCAGTCAGCCAATAAGAGTTGCCCAGCTCATATGTTATCCCTGGTATCCCATAAGCCATCTGTAGTAGACAGAGAAAGAGAGATCAGTCAGTGATTCCTCTCAATGATACTGTGAAAAAACAGTTATAACAGTATCTTAATAATCAATGATAGTTTACACATCTGTTCTCTGTATCTGGCGAAGGTCTCCACACCACAGCAGACCTCCTATTCCAAGCAGAGCTGTGGGATACAGTCACACATTGATACACTGATAAGACCAACAGGCTGAACAGGTCACATGCTTTATGGCATGACAGGGAGACTGCATAGAAACGGTCTACAGAAAATAAAGATATAAACAGCAAGATACAAGCATGCATTGTGTTGAATTGTGTTCCCACCATAGTATGATTTGACTGTATAATGGCAGCCAGCAAATGAGAATTACTACAACCACAAGCAGAGTAAACAACTTGATGTAGGTCATCTGAGTGAGTGTGCATGCTTTGTTTCATTTCATTTGATTTGTTTGGTCAGGATAGTCCACTCAGTAAAAATGTTCACTGTTTTCCAGGGAGTTCTGTGCTGTGTGTGCATGCACGTGTGTGTTGGCCTGCAAAATTCACTTCCACACACAAAGAGGGCACCAGCCTGTCCTTCTGGCCTGTAGAGTCACATAACTTTGTGCATCTCAGCCCAATTACAGTGGCCAGGATGGACAGAAGAGCCATCACACAGGTCGACACTAACACAGCTCTCATGATCAGAATCTCAGCTGCAAGGACAAAGGTACATACAATAGATCAACTTCACACAGATGTAATGGAAGCACTGTATAGATTGCCTTAATCAATACAATTACAAGAGTTCAACAAAGAATATTGGGCCAGATGTATAAACATAGTCCTGGACTATCTGGCTAGCTAGCTGCCAATGTTACAAATGGACAAACTAAGCACATGCATGTCATTTGTTGAATATAGTGTCCTTATTAAGGTATGTTACATAAATAAGGTTAAAACAAATATGAATGGTTGAAACCATAGAAATATAATTACAGAAACTGAAGTTAGTCCCACTGCTGTTTTTGCTGTTTTAATTTGAAACTGGGTCAGAAGGAAAGCCGGTGGGCGTGATCTCACCTGGCAGCTCTTCCAGGTAGGTTATGGTGACATCACAGGTCCACAGTCTCGCTATGCTGTCATGGAGACACTCACCCCACAGCCCCCTGCACCGCGAGCTCGGGCCCACTGAGGAGAACTGGTCCTTGGCATCCCGCTATCACAACACACACAAATAATATTATATTCACACATATTGCCAATGGCACAGAGATTTCTCTGTAAGACTCTGTGAAGTAGAGCGCACCCTGGCGGTCATAAAGCCTATAACAGATTAAGTACAACTGGGCTCTCGATGTAGGTAATCCGAGTGAGTGTGCATGCTTTGTTTCATTTAATTTGATTTGTTTGGTCAGGATAGTCCACTCAGTAAACAAATCTTTGAGGGTCGGTTTTTCAAATACAGATTAAGCCTAGTCTGACTGAAAAGCATTCTCAATCATTTCAATCTAAGATTCAAACAATAACGTGGTCACCCTGACACTTGTTTGGTTATTAGCTGAGGGATTTGACTGGAGGAAATGTAACCACTCTCAAATTCATAGACAGTCATAGACAGAGCTGTGGATGCAAGGCCTGACCATCCATGAGATGAAAATGATAGTTTTTAGGTTTTCATGTTTTGAAGCTATACAGTGTTTGTTTTAAACAAGGTTATATTTTGGGTTCTAATGGGGTAAAACAGATGCAGTAAACTCATGAAGCATATTCTTCATCTTATATTTTTCAAGAATCAATGGCTATATATCATTCATTAAAAAGTACAACAATTTATGTACTAATCCAAAATTGCCCTTTTAATCTGTGCCCAGGGAAGCGGCCCCTGGAGTTTATCTCAAACAATAAAGAATGGTGTTAATCCGTTCTCTTACCATCCAGCAATCAGTAACACCAGCAGATACCAGCAGCGTGACACCAAAGATCCCCAAAAGCAGCCCAAGTACCTCAGTCACAGCCTCACTCATTCCCATGGCTCAGTCAGTTCCCAATGACATGGGCGATGTAGAACTTTCAGATCTACTTTACTTTACTCTACTCAGTTATAACAATAATCTACAGTATAACAGATCAGATATATATCTGTTCATAAAAGAACACCTTCCACTGGTTCGACTATTATACTATGGTCCACAGTATTTATAGTCTGTTCTGACAAGCTGCCAGGTGAGATCACGCCCACCGGCTTTCCTTCTAACCCAGTTTCAAAGATAATTTGTTGCTCTTCTGTCCACCTTAGTTGAACCCCTTAGCACCCCCAGAACAACGTGATCTTGCATGACAGGGAGACTACATAGAAAAGGCCAACAGAAAATAAACATATAAACAGCAAGAAACAAACCAGCACTATGTGTTTCAACCATAGTATGATTTGACTGTATAATGACAGCCAGCAAATGAGAATTACTACAACCACAAGCAGAGTAAACAACTTGATGTAGGTAATCCGAGTGAGTGTGCATGCTTTGTTTCATTTCATTTGATTTGTTTGGTCAGGATAGTCCACTCAGTAAAAATGTTCACTGTTTTCCAGGGAGTTCTGTGCTGTGTGTGCATGCACGTGTGTGTTGGCCTGCAAAATTCACTTCCACACACAAAGAGGGCACCAGAGAGCCAGCCTGTCCTTCTGGCCTGTAGAGTCACATAACTTTGTGCATCTCAGCCCAAGTACAGTGGCCAGGATGGACAGAAGAGCCATCACACAGGTCGACACTAACACAGCTCTCATGATCAGAATCTCAGCTGCAAGGACAAAGGTACATGCAATAGATCAACTTGACACAGATGAAATGGAAGCACGGTATAGATTGACCTAATCAACACAATCATGTGAGTTCATCAATTCATCAATTTAGCGTGAGTGAATCAATTTAGCATGAGTGACTTTAAGCAACTACAACAAAATGTAGCATGGAAGCTTGCAAATAGTGTCATTTAACATTTATAAATATGACATTTCATCTTAGCCTTGTTTCCAAAATATGAAATGGTAAAGGCTTATGGTTGTCCCAGGGGGTACTGTTATGTAAAGGTTAAAGTTGAGATTCTAAAGGCGTTAACCACACATTCCCTTCACAACACTGTGACCTCCACTGTATTTCCACCCTGTCCGTTCCGCTCTGTTCTGTTCTCTCTCTTCAGCCCCTTTCCCTCTACCCCCCACTGCTAACAGTGATGACTTCACCTTTACAACTTTTTATCCTCAAATAAAGAAATGCTGCTGAAGGAACATTTGTTTCACTTCAAGACATTCTCTTCTATTTAAGAATGTTCAAAGGTTCTGAGATAATCTTTATGCTGAAGCGATGATAAGATAAAACAGGAAATAGTACATTTTAAGACATCAGAGAGATAGACGCAGGCAAACCGTGTAGAGATGTTTCGATTGATTACCACTGAATTAAAATGCCATCTCTGTCACTACGTGGCACGCTGAGTTCTTCTGATGCCCTGTAGAGGGCAGTGTTTGTCTATACTCTACATATTCCTGGTCAGAAACCCCAGCTCTACACTCCCCAGTACAAATTCTCTGTCTGAAAGTCAGTGCAATGTATGATTCGCTTCAGTTGTGTGGCTGGGAAGTGACACTACAGATACTCAGAGTTGGCTCACAGTAAGAGAGAACTGCCTGTACTGGTTATCCTGGGCAACCAGCCATGTGCGTGTGTGTGTGTGTGTGTGTGTGTGTGTGTGTGTGTGTGTGTGTGTGTGTGTGTGTGTGTGTGTGTGTGTGTGTGTGTGTGTGTGTGTGTGTGTGTGTGTGTGTGTGTGTGTGTGTGTGTGTGTGTGTGTGTGTGTGTGTGTGTGTGTGTGACAGAGAGAAGGGACTGTCTGAATTGGTTAACCTGGGTAACCAAAGAACAGAAATAGGACAGAACTCTGGTAAATACACTTAGATGTACAGGTTTTTTTGGCCGCACAAATATTTTGAGCATAAGCCCTTTTTCAGCGTGCAAGGCAATGTCACAACAGCAATACCACACGCAGGTGGGCAGAACTATAAAATCACAGTCAGTATTGGCCCAGTCAAGAGAACCCAGCAGAGGGAGCTGTAGGGGAAACATGAACATCAAATTAAGATATATAGACACGCAGTGAAAATACATCATCACCTAAATGTTTGGCCTATTTATAACCTAGTACAAAAAAACATACTACAAAAAAACAAGAAAAACAACATTACTCATTGAGGCCTGCTGGGGCTAGAGTGGCCAAGTTGTCTGTCCAATGTGCCTCTCTTTGGAGGTAATTTACCCCTGTCTCCTCCCATGCGTGGTTCCTTCACCAATTCATTACCCATAGAACGTAAGGCACTTAGTTAATTATTATTGCTATTGAAATGCCTGGCAACAGGTGATCTTATGCTCACACATCCTTGTCTGAAGTTCACGTTCGGTCTTACCCACATAATACAAGTTACAAGAACACTTAAGGAGATATACAACATATTTTGTATTACATGTTGTTCTACCTCAAACCTTTATCCTCTCACTGGAATGGGGATGAATAAGCCTGTTCCCTCTGATCATGGCATAACAGTGAATACAGTTGTGAAAAGGGAAATAGCCATCAGGAATGATCGACAAATCTGACCTTACTAAAAAATCCCATAAATTTGAGGGTCTCTTATAGCAAAACCTCGGGGGTGATTCAAACGCTGTTATTCTGGCTGCACTGTTTGATTGCCATTGCCTTTTGCATTTCATACCTGAAATGTTTGTGGCAATAAAAATACGTAATTGTACGTTTATTTACCAGAGTACTGTCCTATTTCTGTTCTTTGGATTATATACGAGGATCCAGCATGCGATTTACATATATATAAGGCGGAGTAGAGCATGTTGTTGATCTTTTCATAACCTGGGTAATCAGCCATTTCCAGCATAAGAAGCTATCCTACGTTTCTGTGTATTTGGGTGTGTGTGTATTTGTGTTTGTCTATGAGTGTGTGTGTGTACAGTATGCGTGTGTGAGCATTGACTACATAAGCACTTCAAAGTTGGTTTCAAAGCAAAGACAAACTCATTCCAGAACGCAGCAGATGCTATTTACAAACTGTGTGTGAGCAACAGCAATAGCAAGCGGGATATCTGCCTAAATCAATGGCAACTACAGTGTGTGGGCTTTTCATTACCAACGTCTGCCTGTATTACATTTAATCTGCTTACATTATGGCTAAGGCCTTATAATGAGGTATTGATCATTACAGTGGCTACTGTATATGAGGCACTGATTTGAGTGTGGGATTGAGGTGGTGTAGATATCTGGACTGCTGATCTCAGACTCAGAACAAGGTCAGAGGAATCGATTCCCTTTGATATAGGAGTTACATGCAGAACAAACAAATCTCCACAGGCACTTTCAACACAGCACACAGATGCATGCATAAATTCACAGGCATGCACACAAGTGCACACATGTAGCTAGTCATAGTTGATCATCATGCAGAGGTGTAACCTTCCCTGAGACCTGAGGGAACTGACACCCTGTAGCAGAACTGATGGGAGCTTTAGGGTGTGTACCATCTGGAGAAAGTAATCAGAGTTTCTCCCTCGCTCTCCCTGTTCTTTCTCTTTCTCTCTGTTCTTTCTCTATCTCTCTCAAGAACACACACACCACCCAGTTGAAAGTGTGTTGAAGAGCTTTCTGCAGCTGCAGCCAAGTCCAGCAGCTGACAGCTGGCGCAAATGCTGGTGTTGGAGTGTGTGTGTGTGTGTGTGTGTGTGTGTGTGTGTGTGTGTGTGTGTGTGTGTGTGTGTGTGTGTGTGTGTGTGTGTCACATGGCCTGGTCCAATCTCCATGTAAGAGTCTTAGAGACAGAAATACATAGTATCAAGGTTTCAGTGGCAATGACAATGATCCTCTGAACAGATACCTGTCCTCCATACCGCCACCCATCCAGTGTCCTCATCTTCCTAGTTGGAGTTCTAACATGATGGCGAACACACATACACACACACTCAATAAGCATGGTACAAGCACAAGCACAGCACACTTAATCTAATCTGTGTCTTTTTTTCTATTACAATAATACAGCCGTCTAATTGGCTTTGACAACCTGGCCAACTCAATTCCACCCAGCTTCTCCCAGAATGCTTCGCTATGTCTCTAATTAGGTCCAATCAGCTGGAGTGGTATTTATCGATCCACCTCCCTCTTCTCTCTCTCTCCCTTTCTCCCCCTTCTCTTCCACCCCTTCTCTCTTTCCCTCTGTCTTCCCCTTTCTCTCCGCTCTCTCTGTGTGAATGAGACCGTGTTCTTCCTCTCTCCCGCTCATTTTAGCATCAGTAAAATAATTATGATAGATGCAGGTGTCTTTCTTTCCTTCAAAGCCTTAAATGGATAAAACAAAACGAGCCCAGAAACTAATTAACGTGTGAGGATGAGCGCAGGGGAGAGATGCTTATCAGCCTGCTATCAGCCTGCTATCAGCCTGCCTGCCCTACAGCATTAAATATCATATTAGATATCTTAATCGTTTATTCCGACAGGAGCGACGCGACAAACTTTCTCATTTTCCCAGTCAATTGATGTGGCTTATGCTTCTCCCTCTGGCTCCTAAACTTTTAGAGGGACATAGCCTTTTTAAACACGTCAGGAATACGTAATGTGTTGTTTCATCTGCTCAACCCTTCAACCCTTTGACTGAACCAAACGTTACATAGATATGTCTCTGAGTAGAAATGCATAGACGTCTCAGCACATGACATAATCAAATCAAAGTTTATTTGTCACGTGCACCGAATACAACAGGTGTAGACCTTACAGTGAAATGCTTACTTACAGGCTCTAACCAATAGTGCAAAAAAGGTGTTAGGTGAACAATAAGTAAGTAAAGAAATAAAACAACAGTAAAAAGACAGGCTATATACTGTACAGTAGCGAGGCTATAACAGTAGTGAGGCTATATACAGACACCGGTTAGTCAGGCTGATTGAGTTAGTATGTACATGTAAATATGGTTAAAGTGACTATGCATATATGATGAACAGAGAGTAGCAGTAGCGTAAAAGAGGGGTTGGCGGGTGGTGGGTGGCGGGACACAATGCAGATAGCCCGGTTAGCCAATGTGGGGGAGCACTGGTTGGTCGGCCCAATTGAGGTAGTATGTACATGAATGTATAGTTAAAGTGACTATTCATATATGATTAACAGAGAATAGCAGCAGCGTAAAAAGAGGGGTTGGGGGGGGGGGGGGGGGGGGCAGACAATGCAAATAGTCCGGGTAGCCATTTGGTTACCTGTTCAGGAGTCTTATGGCTTGGGGGTAAAAACTGTTGAGAAGCCTTTGTCCTAGACTTGGCACTCCGGTACCGCTTGCCATGCGGTAGTAGAGAGAACAGTCTATGACTGGGGTGGCTGGGGTATTTTACAATTTTTAGGGCCTTCCACTGACACCGCCTGGTGTAGAGGTTCTGGATGGCAGGTTAACCCCAGTGATGTACTTGGCCGTACGCACTACCCTCTGTAGTGCCTTGCGGTCAGAGGCCGAGCAATTGCCGTACCAGGCTGTGATGCAACCAGTCAGGATGTTCTCGATGTTGCAGCTGTAGAACCTTTTGAGGATCTCAGGAACCATGCCAAATCTTTTTAGTTTTCTGAGGGGGAATAGGCTTTGTCGTGCCCTCTTCACGACTGTCTTGGTGTGTTTGGACCATTCTAGTTTGTTGTTGATGTGGACACCAAGGAACTTGAAGCTCTCAACCTGCTCCACTACAGCCCCGTCGATGAGAATGGGGGAGTGGTCGGTCCTCCTTTTCCTGTAGTCCACAATCATCTCCTTAGTTTTGGGTTACGTTGAGGGATAGGTTGTTATTCTGGCACCACCCGGCCAGGTCTCTGACCTCCTCCCTGTAGGCTGTCTCGTCGTTGTCGGTGATCAGGCCTACCACTGTTGTGTCATCTGCAAACTTAATGATGGTGTTGGAGTCGTGGGTGAACAGGGAGTACAGGAGGGGGCTGAGCATGCACCCCTGGGGAGCTCCAGTGTTGAGGATCAGTGTGGCAGATGTGTTGCTACCTACCCTCACCAACTGGGAGCGGCCCATCAGGAAGTCCAGGATCCAGTTGCAGAGGGAGGTGTTTAGTCCCAGGATCCTTTGCTTAGTGATGAGCTTTGAGGGTACTATGGTGTTGAACGCTGAGCTGTTGTCAATGAATAGCATTCTCACATAGGTGTTCCTTTTGTCCAGGTGGGAAAGGGCAGTGTGGAGTGCAATAGAGATTGCATCATCTGTGGATCTGTTTGGGTGGTATGCAAATTGGAGTGGGTCTAGGGTTTCTGGGATAATGGTGTTGATGTGAGCCATTACCAACCTTTCAAAGCACTTCATGGTTACGGACGTGAGTGCTACGGGTCTGTAGTAATTTAGGCAGGTTGACTTTGTGTTCTTGGGCACAGGGACTATGGTGGTCTGCTTGAAACATGTTGGTATTACAGACTCAATCAGGGACATGTTGAAAATGTCAGTGAAGACACCTGCCAGTTGGTCGGCACATGTCCTGGTAATCCGTCTGACCCCGCAGCCTTGTGTATGTTGACCTGTTTAAAGGTCTTACTTACGTCGGCTACGGAGAGCGATCACACAGTCGTCCGGAACAGCTGATGCTCTCATGCATGCCTCAGTGTTGCTTGCCTCAAAGCGAGCATAGAAGTGATTTAGCTCGTCTGGTAGGCTCGTGTCACTGGGCAGCTCGCGGCTGTGCTTCCCTTTGTAGTCTGTAATAGTTTGCAAGTCCTGCCACATAAGACGAGCGTCGGAGCCGGTGTAGTATGATTCAATCTTAGTCCTGTATTGACGCTTTGCCTGTTTGATGGTTCATCGCAGGGCATAGCAGGATGTCTTGTAAGCTTCTGGGTTAGAGTCCCGCACCTTGACAGTGGCAGCTCTACGCTTTAGCTCAGTGCGAATGTTGCCTGTAATCCATGGCTTCTGTTTGGGGTATGTACGTACAGTCACTGTCGGGACGACGTCCTCGATGCACTTATTGATAAAGCCAGTGACTGATGTGGTGTACTCCTCAATGCCACCGGAAAAATCCAGGGAACATGTTCCAGTCTGTGATAGCAAAACAGTCCTGTAGTTTAGCATCTGCTTCATCTGACCACTTTTCATCTGACATTCAAGACATACGATGTAAAAAATTACATTGAAATGAGACGCTTGTGAGGTATTTTAGATCTTTGATGAAGTTGACTGCCAGTAAAACTTATGTGAGAATGTATTAGGATTTTTTTCTCCAACTTGGGTAAGAGTATCCAGTATTGGTAGGAAGCAAAATAGTCAAAAAAATGTTTGAATGGCCTTTTTACTTATACTGTTCCTGCATGGATGTGGAGGAACACAACTATGTAACAGGTAGGCTCTAAAAGGATAAACCCTTGGCGGACATTTTATGTTCAGGCCCTATTTAAGCCAGTTTCAAGCTGGCATTCCAAAAGTACTACTATACAGTATCTTCGGAATGTATTCAGACCTTTTGAACTTTTCCACATTTTGTTACGTTACAGCCTTATTCTAAAACGGATTAAATAGTTTCCCCCCTCAATCTATACACAACAACCCATAATGACAAAGCAAAAACAGGTTAAGAAATGTTTACTAATTTATAAAAAAAAAAACTCAAATATCACATTTACATAAGTATTCAGACCCTTTACTCAGTACTTTGTTGAAGCACCTTTGGCAGCGATTACAACATCGAGTCTTCTTGGGTATGATGCTACAAGCTTGGCACACTTGTATTTGGGGAGTTTCTCCCATTCTTCTCTGCAGATCCTTTCAAGCTCTGTCAGGTTGGATGGGGAGCGTTGCTGCACAGCTATTATCAGGTCTCTCCAGAGATGTTCGATTGGCTCTGGCTGGGCCACTCACGGACATTCAGAGACTTGTCCCGAAGCCACTCCTGCGTTTTCTTGGCTGTGTGTTTAGGGTCGTTGTCCTATTGGAAGGTGAACCTTTTCCCCAGTCTGAGGTCCTGAGCGCTCTGGAGCAGGTTGTCCTCAAGGATCTCTCTCTACTTTGCTCCGTTCATCTTTGCCTCGATCCTGACTAGTCTCCCAGTCCCTGCCGCTGAAAAACATCCCCACAGCATGATGCTGCCACCACCATGCTTCACCTTAGGGATGGTGCCAGGTTTCCTCCAGACATGACGCTTGGCATTCAGGCCAAATAGTTCAATCCTGGTTTCATCAGACCAGAGATACTTGTTTCTCATGGTCTGACAGTCTGTAGGTGCCTTTTGGCAAACTCCAAGCGGGCTGTCATGTACCTTTTACTGAGGAATGGCATCCGTCTGGCCACTTTACCATAAAGGCCTGATTGGTGGAGTGCTGCAAAGATGGTTGTCCTTCTGGAAGTTTCTCCCATCTCTACAGAGAACGACTATCAGGTTCTTGGTCACCTCCCTGACCAAGGCCCTTCTCCCCCGATTGCTCAGTTTTGCCTGGTGGCCAGCTCTAGGAAGAATCTTGGTGGTTCCAAACTTCTTCCATTTAAGAATGATGGAGGCACTGTGTTCTTGGGGACCGTCAATGCTGCAGACATGTTTTGGTAACCTTCCCCAGATCTGTGCCTTGACACAATCCTGTCTCGGCGCTCTATGGACAATTCCGTCATCCTCATGGCTTGGTCTGAATACATGTAAATAATGTATTTTTGTTTTAAGTATTTAAAAAATTGAAAAAATGTCTAAAGACCTGATCTTGCTTTGTTGTTATGCGGTATTGTGTGTAGATTGCTGGGGAAATGTTGGGAGGAGGGAAGTGGTCACACAGCGAGGACTGTGATTAGTTCAAACTAACTCACCCAGGTCACCTCCACACAATGGCCTAACTCGGAGTGATGATGCTGGGGCATGTGTTTTAATGGAATAGGTGCAGGTCACACAATAGATATTATTTTAAAGGAAATGTAGGTGACGGAAGTGGTCACACAGCAAGGACTGTGATTAGTATTAGTTAAAGGGATATTTTGGGATTTTGGCAATACTTCCCCAGAGTCAGATTAACTTGTGGACACCATTTTTATATCTATGTGTACAGTTTGAAGGTAGTTAGAGGTAGTTTAAAAAGCCAATGCTAACTAGCTTTAGTGCAATGACTGGAAGTCTATGGTTATCTGCTAGATAAAGGGCCTCATTGCCAAAGTCCTGAAGTATCCCTTTAGAAACTAGCTCACCCAGGTCACCTCCACACAGGGACCTAACTCAGAATGATGATGCTGGGGCATGTGTTTTAATGGAACAGGGACAGGTCACACAATGGAGTGGGTCAGTGTCATTACTCTGACTTAGTCTCATGTTTACACTGACCTGCTTTGCTTAACTGGCCCTTCCACTCTGAAATGCAGACTAGAACCTCTCCTTTTGTTCTAAGGGGAAAGTGGAGTGCTCCACATGGGCCTATGTCCTCCACATAACCCCTATTCTTGGTCAAAGATGGTCTCTCTCTCTGTTTCTGTCACTTCTCTCTAGCTCTGTGTTTCCTCTTCCTCTCCCTCTATCATAGTGTATTGCTGTTTGTTGGGTTGTCAGGATGCAGTGTTGTGTTTGTGTTCCTACAGACTGACAGATCAGGTCTGAGCCCTTGGGGCAGCACGGCCTCTAGTCAAACTCTTTCTCTCTCTCTCTCTCTCTCTCTCTCTCTCTCTCTCTCTCTCTCTCTCTCTCTCTCACACACACACACACACACACACACACACACACACACACACACACACACACACACACACACACACACACACACACACACACACACACACACACACACACACACACACACACACACACACACACACACACACACACACACACAGAGCTCCATAGGCCCATTCCCAGCCCAGACAACCCCCTTCTGTGTCTGAACCAACAGCAGCCTGGACCTTACAGAAGTAAAACCTTTGATGTTAAAACACATGAGAAAGAAGTGGTGTCCCTCAGGACAGACGGGGTGAGAGGTGATTGGGTGAGAGGTGCCTGACACTTCAGTCCTGATTGGGTTTAATGGGCTTTGATGGGAAGGGGCGGGATGTGTTATGACCGTGTCACTTCCTCTCGTGTCCAGACTGACACTGTCTAACCTCTCGTCCCCTCTGGCAGATGAACACTGCACTCTCTGCCTGGTTCAGAGCAGCCACCCTGCTGTGATGATTAGTGCTTCCATGGCCTGGGTGTGTGTGTGAGTTGTGATTTAAAGTGCTTAAATTGGCTGTTCAGCTGCCCATGTCCTGACCCACTCAAACAGGCAGATGGATTTTGAGTGGAGAGACAGGGGGTGGGAGGGAGGGAGGGGGGTTGGGGAGAGAGGTCAGTCACTCAGTCCATTAGGCCACTCATGGCCGTATGTTAGTGATGGAAGTGTTTGGGGGATTAAACTACCTGCAGTTTCAGTTCCTTCCACCTGAGCTGAGATCTCCTGCTGCTCAGTAGCTGGTCATGTCTGGACAGATCACTCACCTCTACTTATCTTTAATAAATTCCAATCAGCTACAATCTTATCTAATTTGTATTCAATTAGGATATATGTAAATTAACATATAAATCTGACAGAAAACGACTTAAGTTCCTGTGTTCCTAGCCTGCTGTTTAATAGCACATTTCCAGAGTTGATGCTGGCCCGTAGATTATTTTTGTGGACTGGTGCTGTGTGTAATTAAGACATTTGACTTTCCACAGGGAAAGGCAGGCCGTAGCTTCAGCCCAGGGTGATTTTGCTCCTCTGTAAATGTTGTCTAAAGCAGCCAGATGGGTCAGATCCAGGTTATGATTGAGCCAGGCCAGTGGGTTCTCCAGAAGGACACTAGCAGGTGTCTGAAATAACACACACCCATGTCTAACCATTACACTGGGTCGCTTTTGTCTGGAGACAATCAGAAAGGAGAGAGGAGGGAATGAGGGTGTCAGCCAAGCCGTAACAGATGCATCAACTGGCCATGGCATTGTTAAAGATGGACATTTGAATTCTGCTCATATTATTTAACATAGTTATATTTCACCCAATGTCCAAACAGGCCAATGTGTTCACGTCACCACAATGGTTAAAACAAGTAGGCTGTCATTTAAAGTCTATGTAGTTACATAGAATACTGTAATTACATGTAACTACACAGTAAGTAATAACTATGCCCATCTGATTATAAAGAACATTTGGCCAGAAACCTTATTAGTTTGACTCTCCTCCATTTTGGCACAAAACCACCACAACAATAACACTCTAATTTGCATTGTCACTAGAATGTCACGTTTTGGAAGTTCTGATACCGACATGACTCCTATTAAAATCTTGAATGTCAAACAGACTAGTGCTCTGGTTAAGATGCCACTGTTTCCAGATGGAAAGTTTTGGTTCACTTGTACTCTCTGATGTTGCTAAGGACTGTCAGGGGAGGGGGTAGCCTAGTTACTGATGGTTTCTACGACACCTGCGTTTCACCCATCTGCCACATTCTGGCCTGAGTCTACATCATTCACAGGAAGAGAGGACGGAGCAGAGAAGGAGAGAGAAGGAGGAATTTAAATGACTGTGAGATTTTATATGTCTGTTTATTTAGCTCCAGCTATCCAGATTATAACATGATGCTTGCTTAAAATGCCTTTATTCAGCAATTTCTTCTGTACAGTATGTATGGGACAATACAATTAAGTATATAAAGTACCAGTCAAAAGTTTGGACACACCACCTAGTTTAGGGGTTTTTCTTTATTTTTACTATTTTCTTCATTGTAGAATAATAGTGAAGACATCAAAACTATGAAATAACACACATGGAATCATGTGGTATTTTATATATTTTATATTTGAGATTCTTCAAAGTAGCCACCCTTGCCTTGATGACAGCTTTGCACTCTCTTGGCATTCTCTCAACCAGCTTCATGAGGTAGTGACCTGGAATGCATTTCAATTAACAGGTGTGCCTTGTTAAAAAATTTTTTGTGTATTTTCTTTCCTTCTTAATGCATTTTAGCCAATCAGTAGTGTTGTGACATGGTAGGGGTGGTATACAGAAGATAGCCCTATTTGGTAAAAGACCAAGTCCATATTATGGGAAGAACAGCTCAAATAAGCAAAGACAAATGAAAGTCCATCATTACTTTAAGACATGAAAGTCAGTCAATCCGGAAAATTTCAAGAACTTTGAAAGTTTCTTCAAGTGCAGTAGCAAAAACCATGAAGCGCTATGATGTAACTGGCTCTCATGAGGACCACCACAGGAATGGAAGACACGGTTACCTCTGCTGCAGAGGATAAGTTCATGAGAGTTACCAGCCTCAGAAATTGCAGCCCAAATAAATTAAGAATCACCATCAATTGTTCAGAAGAGACTGCGTGAATCAGGTCTTCATTGTTGAATTACTGCAAAGAAATCACTACTGAAGGACACCAATAAGAAGAAGAGACTTGCCAGTCTCAGAGACCAGTGGAAATCTGTCCTTTTGTCTGATGAGTCCAAATTTGAGATTTTTGGTACCAACCACCGTGTCTTTGTGAGGTGCAGAGTAGGTTTGCGCTTAGTGGGACTATCATTTGTTTTTCAACAGGACAATGACCCCACACCTCCAGGCTGTGTAAGGGCTGTTTGACCAATAAGGAGAGTGATGGAGTGCTGCATCAGATGACCTGGCCTCCACAATCACCCAACCTCAACCCAATTGAGATGGTTTGGGATGAGTTGGACTGCAGAGTGAAGGAAAAGCAGCCTACAAGTGATCAGCATATGTGGGAACTCCTTCAAGACTGTTGGAAAAGCATGCCAGGTGAAGCTGGTTGAGAGAATGCCAAGAGTGTCAAAAGCTGTCATCAAGGCGAAGGGTGGCTACTTTGAAGAATCTCAAATATAAAATATATTTGGAATTGTTTGAATTGGTTACTACATGATTCCATATGTGTTGTTTCATAGTTTTGATGTCTTCACTATTATTCTACAATGTAGAAAAGAGTAAAAGTAAAGAAAAACCCTGGAATGACTAGGTGTGTCCAAACGTATATATATTCTCCCCAAATGTAGAAAAAGGCAAGGTGTCTGAATACTTTCCAAAGGCCCTGTATATATATCTTTGAGATGTTTCTACAAATTGATTGGAGTCCACCTGTTCTAAATTCAATTGATTGGTCATGATTTGAAAAGGCACACCTGTCTATGTAACGTCCCACAGTTGACAGTGCATGTCAGAGCAAAAACCAAGCCATGAGGATGAAGGAATTGTCTGTAGAGCATTGAGACAGGATTGTGTCGAGGGGAAGGGTACCAAAACATTTCTGCAGCATTGAAGGTCTCCAAGAACACAGTGGCCTCCATCATTCTTAAATGGAAGAAGTTTGGAATCACCAAAACTCTTCCTAGAGCTGGCCGCCAGGTCAAACTGAGCAATCGGGGGAAAAGCTTTAGTTCCTCTAGAGCTCGCTTGGAGTTTGCCAAAAGGCACCTAATGACTCTGAGACCATGACAAACAAGAATTTCTGGTCTGATGATACCAATATTGAACTCTTTGGCCTGAATGCCAAGCATCACGTATGGGGAAAATCTGGCACTCTCTCTAGGGTGTAGAATGATGGTGGCAGCATCATGCTATCGGGATGTTTTTCAGCTTCAGGGATCGAGGCAAAGATCAACGGAACAAAGTACTCCCTGTTCACCCACGACTGCGTTGCCATGCACGCCTCCTACAGGGAGGAGGTGAGGGCCCTCGTAGTGTGTTGTCAGGAAAATAACCTGACACCACAACAAAACAAAGGAGATGATCGTGGACTACAGGAAACAGCAGAGGGAGCACTCCCCTATCCACATCGACGGGACAGTAGTGGAGAGGGTAGTAAGTTTTAAGTTTCTCGGCGTACACATCACAGACAAACTGAATTGGTCCACCCACACAGACAGCGTGGTGAAGAAGGTGCAGCAGCGCCTCTTCAACCTCAGGAGGCTGAAGAAATTCGGCTTGTCACCAAAAGCACTCACAAACTTTTACAGATGCACAATCGAGAGCATCCTGTCGGGCTGTATCACCGCCTGGTACGGCAACTGCTCCGCCCACAACCGTAAGGCTCTCCAGAGGGTAGTGAGGTCTGCACAACGCATCACCGGGGGCAAACTACCTGCCCTCCAGGACACCTACACCACCCGATGTCACAGGAAGGCCAAAAAGATCATCAAGGACAACAACCACCCGAGCCACTGCCTGTTCACCCCGCTATCATCCAGAAGGCGAGGTCAGTACAGGTGCATCAAAGCAGGGACCGAGAGACTGAAAAACAGCTTCTATCTCAAGGCCATCAGACTGTTAAACAGCCACCACTAACATTGAATGGCTGCTGCCAACATACTGACTCAACTCCAGCCACTTTAATAATGGAAAAATTGATGTAAAAAATGGATCACTAGCCACTTTAAACAATGCCACTTAATATAATGTTTACATACCCTACATTACTCATCTCTAATGTATATACTCTACTCTATACCATCTACTGCATCTTGCCATCTTTATGTAATACATGTATCACTAGCCACTTTAAACAATGTCACTTTTATATGTTTACATGCCCTACATTACTCATCTCATATGTATATACTGTACTCTATACCATCTACTGCATCTTGCCTATGCCGTTCTGTACCATCACTCATTCATATATTTTTATGTACATATTCTTCATCCCTTTACACTTGTGTGTATAAGGTAGTTGTTGTGAAATTGTTATGTTAGATTACTCGTTGGTTATTACTGCATTGTCGGAACTAGAAGCGCAAGCATTTCGCTACACTCACATTAACATCTGCTAACCATGTGTATGTGACAAATAAAATTTGATTTGATTTGAGAGATCCTTGATGAAAATCTGCCCCAGAGCTCTCAGGACCTCAGACTGGGGCGAAGGTTCACCTTCCAACAGGACAACGACCCTAACCACACAGCCAAGACAACGCAGGCGTGGCTTCGGGACAAGTCTCTGAATGTCCTTGAGTGGCCCAGCCAGACTCCGAACTTGAACCCAATCGAACGTCTCTGGAGAGACCTGAAAATAGCTGTGCAGCAACGCTCCCCTTCCAACCTGACAGAGCTTGAGAGGATCTGCAGAGAAGAATGGGAGAAACTCCCCAAATGCAGGTGTGCCAAGCTTGTAGTGTCATACCCAAGAAGACTCTAGGCTGTAATTGCTGCCAAAGGTGCTTCAACAAAGTACTGAGTAAAGGGTCTGAATACTTATGTAAATGTAATATTTCAGTTTTGTATTTGTTATAAATTAGCAAACATTTCTAAAAACATGTTTTTGCTTTGTCATTATGGGGTATTGTGTGTAGATTGATGAGGGAAAAAAAACATTTTAATACATTTTAGAATAAGGCTGTAACCTAACAAAATGTGGAAAAAGTCAATGGGTCTGAATACTTTCCGAACCTGCTGTGTATATATATATATATATATTGTTTTTTCTTAATGCCTTTTCGATAGGATATAATGTCAATATTGGTTGATGTGAGGCAGTATCTCAGTAATCTGGAGTTATGTGTCCTGAGGCACGTTTTAATGCAGAGAGACTGGTGTTCTGCTGACACACTGCATTGGTTGACAGCGTCACCACATGAGGCCCTAGCTTCATTACAGCAAAGCAGTCCATCCGCAAACAGTACAGTGCTGTCTATCTCTCTCACACTACACATTCCTGTACACGAAATGGAGAGAACATGACATTTTATTTGAGAGTCAGATAGTTTCTCTACCTCCCCCTTAAAGTTAAAATACCGCTGAACTTTTGCATACATACAATTTTAAGAGTTCAACCAATTCTGGTCTTGGAGTGTTGTAGTCCATCCAGCCCAACATGCTTTTCCCGCAAGTTGGATAATATATATATATATTTCTCTTTTAAAATATGTAAATGAGTGTGAGTGTTGGTGACAGTGCTGGCGGTTTCCCCAGTTGCACCTGGCTGGGAGCGGCCGTGAGAGGGATGCCACGTCTCCCAGGGGTCAAAGGCCAAAGCATTGAAGTGAAAATCAATGTCCGGATCCCCCGTGGCCGGCGAGAGGACAAGAAAGAGAGGCAACGTTTCAAACAAATAAATAGCGGTTTTTCAAGGTCTCCACTTCATAGCGTAGGATTGATCTCTGTGCTTTAACCCAGAGGAGAACGGAGAGAACGATAGAACAGTGGAGAGCGGATTGGAGGGTTGATAAGGCACTCTCTTTTTATGTAATTATTACTTTTTCACCTTGGTGCAGGTTGGTCCTCCTTACTGGGCCAGGGAAGGCGTGACCACTACATCAGAGGGTTTGCTAAAGCTGCTGTACAACATACTTTAAACTAGCAAACAAAACCGTCTCTTTGAAGTTGTGTTTTAAGGGAAATCGATGCGGCTGCCTTTAGGATCAAACCCATATTTCCATACAGACTCACCAGGTGATTGGGGATGATATGCAGTCTTATCTACAGCCTTGTTTCATGTTTTTGGGTTCGGTGACAATGCTGTGGGCCAATCACTAATGTTTACGGTTTAGTTAAAAGCCATAGTATTGTTAAAGTGGTAACCCATTGGTTCTGTGTTGCAAAACAGAGAAGAACTACCAGCGCATTTGACCTGAAATGTCTCAAAGTGACAAATAAATCTTCTTTGGTTTGCGAAGAGGTATGCCTGCACTGTCCTTCAGTCATCCAGGACTGTCTGGGCACCATATTTTGGCAAATTTTGTATTTAGATTGGACTTTGTTGCTAAATCCAGGCCTGTGATGCTTTGATATTTCCCTGAGATGTACACCTATGTATATCAGTTTAATACCACAGGAGTAACCTGGGGACCTCTTATAGGGCAACACCGCATCTCCCATCCACACTTCCTGTTTGAGCGAGTCCAGATAAATGTCAGGCAGAACAAAGACCTGCGGTCTCATTTCCCTCCAGTCTCAAATTGCCGTTGCACGACCTGTTCCCTCCAAATTGGTTTCTGTGGTAATCCATGCCGTTGGCAGCTGTGAGCCTGGGCAGGAGGGGTTATGGAACAGATTGATATATATTATTACTAGTGGTGCCTTTAATCGCAGGCTCGGCCCAAGGTGACCATGCAGCTCTCCTTCTGTCCTCTCCTCTCTGAAACCTCACCTCTCATCTGAGGCCACCTGCTCCTCATTATATGGCTATGTTATAAAGAAGAGAAGTGAAGCACCTTGTAACCACATGATTTCAACCACAATCCACAAACCCGTACCTAAACCCTAACACCATAACAGCATGATCAACTATTGACTACCACCAGGAAGCCTCTGTCACTGACGGTATCTGAGGATGTGATGAACTCCCTGTAAACCCATGGAGTGGCAACCTGTTTCAGAGGCTTAGGGCGTCTGCCTTACGCTAACGAGGAGACATTACATTTGTTTAATTATGATTGCCTGTGTTCTGGAAATACCAAAAGGAAGGTACTGTCCCAATGGGTCTGCAGTAGCTGTGTGTGTGTGTGTGTGTGTGTGTGTGTGTGTGTGTGTGTGTGTGTGTGTGTGTGTGTGTGTGTGTGTGTGTGTGTGTGTGTGTGTGTGTGTGTGTGTGTGTGTGTGTGTGTGTGTGTGTGTGTGTGTGTGTGTGTGTGTGTAAACTGCCACATCTGTGTTAGACAGCTGCCTACGGGCTGCGTTCGGCAAGGGCGCTTTCCCTTCAGCTAGCGTTAAAAACATCCTCTCACACACACTAAAACAGACGCACACTAACACAGACACAGACATGCACACACTCAAGGCTTCCAATAATTATAAAAGTTTAGTGCTTACATTAAAAAAGTATATGTATGCATATTCATTCTGATCACCCGTTACAAAAGTTTTAGGGGTTGAATGATAATACCAGTGTGTGTGTACTTGTATATGTATCCATTGTGTGTGTGTGTGTGTGTGCCTCAGGATGTGGTCTGACAGAAAACAGACACAGTAAAAAAGTAAAAGGTTCCCTTGTTTTACCGTTGGGTGACACTTGCTGAGGGCTGCTCTATGTGTGTGTCAACAGCAAAGACGTTTCTGTGCCTCTCTGTGATGTAGACTCAGCAGATTGGCCTTTCATCTTATGGCTAATGATGAGTTTATAATGTTCCCCATTCATAACATACAGTCACAGGACTAGTATTCACTCACACTAGGCTGCACCATACAGAGCCTCTTCAGTGATGGACTAAGTCCCTCCAGTCCTTCACAGCCAAAATGCTTTATGTAGTGAAATGGATTATTCTCTGCTTGGTGGCAGACAGGATCATTTGTAGGCAGCCCTGAGGTCTGGGGGGATGTGTGTGTCTCTGTCTCGCTGTCCTGTGTAGTTGCTGCTACATCTATTTTCTTAAAGTAACATAGGAAGATGCAACATTATGTGACTCTACCTTATATACATGCTGTTACTGTACAGGACCGGCACCAGGCATACGCAACATAAGAGGTCCCCTAGGGCCCTAGGCCCTGAGAGTTATAATAGTAGAATACACAATGTGCAAGTTCAAAAATTTGGTTGTGCATCAGCAATGTCTTTTATTGTTATGTCTGTCATTGACAGTCACTCAATTAGCCTTGTCTGCTAACAATTTTTTGATTGGTTAATTAGTCTAGCCAGCTATCTAAACTTGTAGTAATCATGGCCGAATACTGACCGGTCATGCAGGGCCCATTGATTTTGTTATTCACTTTCACTCCGATATCACTGACATGGCACAAGTCATGGCAAAATGTGTAGAATTGCAGGAAATTAGTTATAAAATTGCAAACATTTCTCTCCACTCCATGGCAAAATGGGTAGAATTTCAGGAATGTACATTAAAACGTACATTTTTCTCTCCGCTATCGAGAGGAGGGGCCATTAAAATCCTGCTTAGGGCCCCCAAAAGGCTACAGCCAGCCCTGTTACTGTACATTCTAAACCTGCATAAATGATCAATATCCTGACACCACAGAATAAGAGGTTTGAAGTAGGCCTACATGTCCTAAGAAATATAGATGCTGCTATTTTATCGTCGAGCTCCATATTTTAGTGTTGTGGAAATTGACCCTCCGACTCAGCCGGAGGGAGAGGAGCAGCAGAGATAGGGAGAGAATTCTCATCATCTGTAATGTTACTCAAACACACTCAAAGCCTGACTAAGTGCTAACAAGCTGCCCGGAGACGTCTCCAAGGCAGCTGGGGTCGGCCCCTCTCAAAATAATGGCTTACTTGAGCCGCAATTATGAGGGAGGAGACTCATTTTAGAAGTCTTTCCACTGAAGTGGTGGGACCTTTTAAAATGAGTCTCTATGGTATAGACTTCTAAAATGAGTCATTGTCGTCTATGCTCAAACGACTGGGCATGGGGATGAGGGTCATACAGAGTGAGTTTTCATCTTTTAAGTCCTAAGATATCAACAACAAAAAAATGAAAAAGTCCCAAAGACCAACCCCAGTCGCGGACAGCTGCAGTCCTGCTGGTTTCTGTTTCTGTCTGTCACGTCATTGATGTTACTGATTTCCCAGAGAGTGAGTGTACCTGGTCTGGCAAAGTAAAAGCATATTGTCTTCAGTAAAGTACATTCATCTGGTTCTTGTCTCTATTGCTGAGTTTACATCCTACTGTCCCCCGCTGTGTTTGTGTTATAAAAAGTTATGAGCAGTTAGTCTGCACCTCATTAACTATTTGGAGTTTGTCTTCTTGATATTCTCCTATACTCTATCCAAGCTCTGGTAAGACAGCTGTGTTTCACGTATGCACACACACACACACACACACACACACACACACACACACACACACACACACACACACACACACACACACACACACACACACACACACACACACACACACACACACACACACACACACACACACACACACACACACACACACACACACACACACACACACACACACACACACACACACACACACACACACACACACACACACACACACACACACACACACACACACACACACACACACACACACACACACACACACACACACACACACACACACACACACACACACACACACACACGCACACACACACACGCACACACACACACACACACACGCGCACACACACACACGCACACGCACACACTATACATACAGATGAAGTTGTCTCCCACTCTAGCGTCTCTCTCAAAGCCCTTGGCGGTGGTTGTTTACCCTTCATCATGGCAGCTGTGTGTGTGCCTGTCGATCTGAGGGGAGAGATATTGCGTGTCAAGTGCTCTCCAGGGCTAAACTATCATTTCTGAGTGTTATCACACCATCCTACCTCCCAGGGGCTGGTAGGTTCCTTCACACGCACACGCACACACCCAGACAGACACAACCACACACTGGAGGAGCTCCAGATCGTGTTAGCCCAGTGAGGTGTGCAGACAGAGGGAGGAGATGAGAGCAGCTTGGTCTGCTGTTACACCGGACATTACTTAGGTGCCATAAAACAGACATAATACAGACGTGCACATGCAACCAGTCTTACTGTTAAACACACATTCAGATATGCACTACATACTGGTCAAAACAAACATTACACTGACATGCATGCCATCTATATAATGATACAAACATGTTTGGCTGTAGATGCAAAGAAACGATGGAGAGTTCTATTTTAGTTGCAATTTACACTGTGTCGAGTAGTGACCTCACTGCTCTTGTAAAACAGTTGCTGTCCACTCTTTCCAGGTGCTGAACTTCCAAATTATGTTGCTGTCCACTTCAATGGTGCTGAATAACTGACTACCGATATTACAGCTTGTTTTAACAGTTAAGACGTTCAATAAGGGGACAAAATCCACTGTCCATTCTCCTATTTAAGAGGAGCACGGAGCAGATTTGAGCTTCCAGTGCCGGAAGGAGAAGGAGAGAGGAAGAAAAGCATTACTGATTAACACCTCGTTATCAGCACAACAGTCTGCCCATTGTTCTGTAGTAAGAAGGCCTAATCCTGCTCTTAGCAGCCGGGAGAAAAGCGAAGACTATTGTGTCTTTTATCCTGCTGGGCTTCTCTGGGCTTGGTGAGTTTGCCCTTCACACGTCTGTGTGCAAGTTTCCCTCCCTGTCAGCGTCTAGTCAGTTGTAGGGAGGATGGCAGGAGTGACACTGATCTTTTTAAACTTTATAGACAAACATGCCACATGCGTGCGCACACGTGCGCACACACATAACTGTCTTTGTGATGTCAATACAGCAGGGCAGGTGGGACATTTACCTAAATGCGGTTGTGTTAAAATCATGATAACACTCCCAGTAATGTGGACACTTCATTTCTGTTAGAAATCCAACATCAAGGTAACAGCAGAATCCTTACCTTGAAACAATGTGAGACATCCTGGAGAAAAGACACAGGCATGCTGCTCATCCCAAGACTACCACTGAGAAGCACAGGTGTCCACAGTGTGTGTGTGGCTGATTGTGGAGAGAGAGAGAGAAAGAGAGGATGCCAGTGTTTGAGATGTCCTTGAAATGTGTCCCTGACAGCCAATTAGTGTTCGCTTACTTGCACAACTCACAGCTGAATCAATTAGCATAGCCTACTATGACCTCTTATGAACTTCTATGTCACCTCTGCAACCACAGCCCATGGCACTGTGACCTACAAAAGTATGCATTCCTTGACTCTTTAATGGTTGTCATTGGCAGACATTATGCACTTTATATTCCAATGGAGGAGGGGTGACAATCCAAGTGAATCATACGTACAAAACAGTGTGCTTTGTTGAAATGTCTAGTATTGTAACATCGTCCATTAGATTCTACTGTGAGAATTCTGTCTGTGTATATGTGTGTGTGTGTGTTTGGGTTGAGACTAATAGTGTGTGTGAGTCTGGGTGTTACCGTATATGTTTCATTCATGAGTGCTCTCCCCCTGCCTCGCCTGTTCTCTTCCCTCTCTCCCTCTCTCCCCTAGCTCTCTGCTGGTATGATGCAGGGCCCAGTCACGGAAGGAGACACCAGCCACTCATGCCAGACATGACCAGAACCCAAACACACACACGCACGCGGTGCACACACACATGCTCACATGCACACAAACACATACACACACTGCCACCTGCACAAGGATCCATTAATTGTTTTAATCAACGAGATAGTCACATTTTCAACATGAGAGAGTGGAGGATGGAAGAGGAATTAGAAGAGGATAAAGGGGAGGAGGAGAGGGAGGGGGGAAGTGAAGGGGGAGGAGTCACAGGATTGGTAGGGTTCCAAAAGAGTGTGATGCTGGCTCTTTGTGTCTGTGTGGTAGTATCAGCCAGGTAAAGTGTTCAGTGAGGCTCGGTCTGGGTATGCGTGCAGCTCTTTCTAACCCAAAACCCAAGAGACTCCCCAGGCCAACATGACGTGTGAGGCTACACACACACACGCATGCAAGCATTCACATACACACACTCAGACACCCACATTGCTGAATGTGGTGGCTGGGATGGTGGTTTCGTGACTCTGTAAGGCTGAAGCACAACATAGTCAGTTTAGTTGTGTAGTAGTTTGATACTACTGAGCCTTCGACAGCCTCTCAGCCCCTGAAAAGTTTCTGTTTAGCATTCAGCATATTTAGAGCCACTTAGTCTCACTTAACAAGATTGGCCGTGCCTTCATCTGGAGCGTGATGCACACAGACAGGGGATAGAGGAAAAGGGATAACGGGACAGCAAGTATGCCTGTATCTTCCAGACAGACCCACATATTCTACACACACACCTACTCATCAAGCACACCAACTCAGACATTCAGTACTCCCAGAGTTGAGCAGCTCGACAGAGAGTCTATCAGACAAACAAACCCACCTAGCTTTCAGACATACTCACACACAATAGTACTAGTCCACCTGACAGACAGACTCACTCATAGAGGAAGAGACTAAGATGAGACCCAGGACCTTGGGGAGCCAAAGGGCACTCTAGTTAGAGGTGTGGGGCATTCTCTCTCTCTCTCTGTCTATGTCTCTCTCTGTCTCTCTCGCTATCTCTGTCTCCATCTCTCTTTTTCTCTGTATCTTTGTGCGTGTCTCTCTCTGAGTCTCTGTGTCTCTCTGTCTCTCTCTCTCTTTTTTTCTGTCTCTCTCTCTCTTTCACTCTCTCTCTGTGTCTCTCTCTCTCTGCGTTGCTCTCTCTCTTACTGTCGCTCTCTCTCTCTCATCTATTTCTGTGTGAGGCAGAGCCATCCAAGTCTCTGTTATCCTTTTTTTTCTTCCTTTTTTAAAACATTTTTAGTGAAGAGGAGAATCCTGCTGATGTTGGTCATTTTATTTTTGGAACGATTAGTCCCTCATTTACATATCTTCTCTGAAAAAAACATTTGAAAAACAGACAGATCTACTGGTCTACTGGGCTCTGTGCTCTTCATACATATGCATTTAGTGTGAGAGGATACTTGTGCTCTTCATACATATGCATTTAGTGTGAGGGGATACTTGTGCTCTTCATACATATGCATTTAGTGTGAGAGGATACTTGTGCTCTTCATACATATGCATTTAGTGTGAGGGGATACTTGTGCTCTTCATACATATGCATTTAGTGTGAGGGGATACTTGTGCTCTGAGCTGTGAGAAAACGACATCACTGCAAGGTTTGTGTGGTATTCTGTTTAATATATGAATGATATGCAGAAACCGTTTACCATTGCATTTAAATTCACAATTAATTCCAAGATACACTACTGTTCAAAAGTTTGGGGTCACTTAGAAATGTCCTTGTTTTTTAAAGAAAAGCACATTTTTTGTCCATTAAAATAACATCAAATTGAACAGAAATACAGTGTAGACATGTTAATATTATGTTGTAAATTACTATTGTAGCTGGAAACGGCAGATTTTTTATGGAATATCTACATAGGCGTACAGAGGCCCATTATCAGCAACCATCACTCCTGTGTTCCAATGGCACGTTGTGTTAGCTAATCCAAGTTTAGCATTTTAAAAGGCTAATTGATCATTAGATAATTAGATTATGTTAGCACAGCTGAAAACTGTTGTACTGATTAAAGAAGCAATAAAACTGGCCTTCTTTAAACTAGTTGAATATCTGGAGCATCAGCATTTGTGGGTTCGATTACAGGCTCAAATTGGCCAGAAACAAAGAACTTTCTTCTGAAACCCGTCAGTCTGTTCTTGTTCTGAGAAATGAAGGCTATTCCATGCAAGAAATTGCCAAGAAACTGAGGATCTCGTACAACGCTGTGTACTACTCCCTTCACAGAACAGCGCAAACCGTCTCTAACCAGAATAGAACGAGGAGTGGGAGGCCCCGGTGCACAACTGAGCAAGAGGACAAGTACATTAGAGTGTCTAGTTTGAGAAACAGACACCTCACAGGTCCTCAACTGGCAGCTTCATTAAATAGTACCCGCAAAACACCAGTCTCAACGTCAACAGTGAAGAGGCGACTCCAGGAAGTATCTCATCCGAGTGAACGAAACAGTGCCCCCTCTGTCTCAGTATGTGTAGCCCATCTATCTGATTCTGTCTGGTCAAAAAGTGATGACACTGTTGTCGCCCGCAGCATAGAATGCAAGGGAAGCCAGTGAGCATGGTCTCCCTTGATAAAAAAATATAACATAATAGCCAATCAGCAGTGAGCTAAACTGAGTGAGCTCAGCTGTGAATGGTCCTGGCGCACCAAAAGAAAGTGCCAAGGGAAGCCTGATGGATTTGGTGTTAAGATAATTATGTTCTCAATGTTCATAAACTGAACTTCAATTAAATTACTCGGTCTGTTACTAAGAATTTGTAAGGTTCTTATTGAAATGAATGAATGAATGATGCCAGTCTACAATAGTCAGAATGTTTATTTACGAGAGCTCTCCTGTGCATATACAAAGATGTTCCTTTTATAATATTCTCTAAACCTACGCCCATACATCCACACTAGCATTAGGATTTTCTCCTGAAGTCTCACCATAGTTTATTACCACTCAACTGACAGTTCCAGTCCCCCCCAGATACGGGAAACCTGGAGGGGCTCTCCCTGTCCTATCTTATCTCCCCAGAGTTACAGCCGGGTCGGTTCAAACATAGTTTAATGATCCACTTTGTTTTCTTTAGGCACACACATACATTCCTCTCTTCCCAGGTACATGCTACATAACCTCTTTCTTATGAACTAACATTATTTATCATTGCAGAAAAACAGGGTAGAATTCAGTTAGTTATAATTCTACGTTAAATGTATACATAATTTAGTCATTATTCATAAAATTCATAACATTTGGCTTTACACCAATCACATCACAACAGAAGCCAAACGTCATGGACAGAAAAAAACTTTAATTGTTGCATCTCCGGTGGCTAGCTAGCTACCTAAAATCACCACTTTCCTAAATTCACCATGGATGGAGATAGGGATTTTTAACCTTTTATTTAACTAGGCAAGTCAGTTAAGAACAAACTCTTATTTACAATGACGGCCTACCCCGGCAAACCTGGACAACGCTGGGCCAATTGTGCACCATCCTATGGGACTCCCAATCATGGCCGGTTGTAATTCAGCCTGGAATCGAACCAGGGTCTGTAGTGACACCTCTAGTGTTGAGATGCAGTGCCTTAGACCACTGTGCCACTCAGAAGCCCACAATTTGGGCTTGTGGTTTTACTTAACTGTCCGTACTGGCCAAGGATTATAACAGCAATTCTGATCCAACCATAAATTCATACATTGTGCCCCTTGCCTGAGATGATGGAAGTTCAACATGTAGCTACAGTAGATGTAGTAGGCTAATGTTAACTAGCTAGCCTGCCGCATTGTTGCCCATGAAAGGAAGTTAGGCTAGCAAGCAAGCATTTTAGCCAGGTAGCCTAGGACAACAAAAACTAAAAGTGTGTACTATGTGACAGAGTCATAGACCATTTAGGCAACATGAAAGAGGCGGATGGCATTGGCGTTTCTCTAAAAGTAGGGTGTTCAAATGTTTTTTCTACTTGCGCATGCACACACACACACACGCACACACATAGTCTTGTGCAACTAACCTTGTGGGGACACACAATTCAGTCCCATTCAAAATCCTATTTTCCCCAACCCCTAACCCATACCCTAACCTTAACCTTAACCCTGAACATGAAAACATAACCTTAACCCTAACCCCTAGGACCTAAACCTTAAACTTACCCTGGCTCCTAACCCTAACCTTTAACATAATTCTAACCTTACACTAATTCTAACCTTAACAGTAATTCTAACCTTAACCCTAAATCCCCTAGAAATAGCATCTGACTTTGTGTGGACTAACAAAATGTCCCTAGTTGGCCAAATGTTGGTTTGTTTACTATTCGCAACAATAGTTAAACATGTCCACACACACACACAGAAATCCGTACCATGGACAGCCACATCATATTTAACTTACATTGATTGGTCTAAATAGTTTTTGGTATCTTTTAGTTTCACTGTATTTGGCTAAGCATAGGTGATTAGATGTTGAAGTTGAAATGGTGCTGGAATAGTGGAGGCAGTGCCTGTTTTCTTTGCGACTTGCGGAATCTCCGTGGTTCTAAATCAATAGTTGTTTAGTTGTCCGAAAATTTCAGAAACATTAACTTGCTTGACCATGCTGTAGGTCATGTCACTGTTTGTTACATGCAATATGTTTTGTGGACTCCACCAGACAGATGTGGCGCTCCGGGTTTTTTGATGAATTTATTCTGCCACTGTGTCTTCTTATTGTCTCGGCCTTAGACCTATATATCACGGTCGCAAGACAGATGAACTAACAGGTAATAGAGGAAACAATGCAATTATCACAACACTGTAATCAAGCATTGCAGAGGTGGCTACAATTTCAATTTCATCCCCCTGAAAAGATAGAACAAATATTACAACAAATATTATGGCTGAACTCAAATGTGCTGGTTGATAAAATACCTGTATTTATGGGAAAGATGTTTGAAAATAGTATTTTGTTCTTAAATGATATTGTAAATTGTAATGGTAGAGTTATGTCCTTCATGGAGTTATCATGGAGTTATCAAAATTGTACGGAAAGGTCTGCTCAATCTAAGAGTACAACCAATTGATTACAGTATTGCCCCAAAAATGGAGGAGGAGGATGGCAGCGGGAGGAGGTAGGGAACTGGTCTGTCTGCCCAATATAAAGGATCAAAACTGGCAGAGGAATAAAAAGAGCATAAATAGGAAAGTATACCAGTTTCATTTGAGGACCAGGATGTGACAACTGTGCCATACAGATTGCAAAATAGTTGGGAAGAGATTTTTGATGTACCGATTCCATGGTACAGGGTGTATGAGATGATATATAAAACAACTCAAGATTCAAGACTTCGTGCTTTTCAGCTAAAATTATTATATAGAATTCTTGCCACCAACAAAATGTTGAATATTTGGGGCATAAAATCATCGAAGCTCTGCAGATTTTGTTGTGAGTATACAGAATGAATAGATCATTTATTTTGGTATTGCCCTCAGGTAGCCTGTTTCTGGTCTCAGGTTCAGAAATGGCTGAAAATGCATAGCATTGATCTAAAGTTGACCCTAGAAATAGTACTGTTAGGAGATCTGGAAAGACCGGGTCACTCAAATACTAATACTCTTAGTAAAAGTATTTATCTTCAACACGCAATCTGTAGATTCTATTTAATTAGATAGATTGAAATTGTACGTTAAACATCATAGCATAGTTGAAAGATATGTGCTGCGTAGAAACACGAAGTGGGTGGCCAGCAGAGATAGATGGCATGGGCTGAGGGAAACTGAGGGTTGGTATGTGGAATTGGAGACAAGTGGGAGTGGAGTTGCTGTGTGAGAGAGAGAATGATGGTCGAAAGATAAAGAAAAAAAACAAAAACATAATAAGAGTACTGTGGCAGACCAGGGGGTTTGGTCAAGACGTTTACCCATATCAGACACGGACAGAGAAGGATTAGCTCAGTTTCAAGGGTGTTTATTTAAATAATAGATCAAAAAGAAAAGGATAGGTCTCCCCTATGAGACCCTCTCCGGGATGCCGTCTTCTGGTATTCCGGGTCTGGCTGTATCCTGTCGGGCACAAAACTGAACTCCCTCTTCTTACCTCTGCAACCGTCAACAATACCACAGGAGTCCTTTCTTCCCCCATTCCTCCTCTGTGCTGCCCTTCTGGCAGCTTCATGGGCCTTGCACAGCTGATGAGCAATCCGCCCTTGATTACTCACCAGCTCCCAATCAGCCCCAATTAGTCCTGGCTGGAGAGCCCATCGAGACCTGGCACGTCCAGCAGATGGAGCCATCGCCTCGTGATGCATACTCCATCTGTTACCAGGCCTCGACGAGTCTCCCCCTGGTGGCTGACCTGCTGTACGCCACCCCCCCCCCCCCTCCCTAGCTCTGTCGGGGAGGGGACTGTCATCAGTGCAACGTAGGTCTCCCTTCTCGATAGGGCAACCGCGTTTCCATGCTTCGCCCCTGATCTGTGCACAACAGAAAAAGAGAAGCGTTGAAGGGACAAGAACCACCTGGTGACCCGATCGTTCGTGTCCTTTCCCCTGGCCATCCAGACTAGGGGAGCATGGTCCGTGACCAGGGTGAAGTGGGTACCTAGCAGGTAATGCTTGAGTGTCTAGCACCCACTCCACCGCTAGACACTCTTTCTCAACGATAGAGTATTTATTTTCTCTAGGGATCAGCTTTCGGCTGATGTACATGATGGGGTGCTCCTCCCCCTCGTGTCCCTGGGACAGAACAGCCCCTAGTCCCGTATCACATGCGTCCGTCTGGACCACCATCGGCACCTGGAAATCGGCGTTACGAGAATCGGATGGGAGCACAGCGCTTCCTTCAGACCGTTGAACGCCGCTTCTGTCCATTTCACTGTTTTCGGGAGGCGGGCCCTGGTTAGATCGGTGAGGGGGGAAGCTATAGCCGCAAAGTTGGGGATAAACCGGCTATAGTATCCTGCCAGTCCCAGGAAGTACTTGACCTGTGTCTTGGTGCGTGGAACGGGCCAGTCACGCACCGCGTGAACCTTCCTCTCCTGGGGCTTGATGTTCCCCCGTCCAATCAAATACCCCATGTACTCCACCTCCTCGAACGCTAGCTTGCATTTCTTGGGGTTTGCGGTCAACCCGGGATGTCTGAGCGCGTCCAGCACCGCCTGGAGGCGCGTCAGGTGCTCTTCCCAACCTTGGCTGTGGATGATGATATCATCCAGATATACCGCTTCGTACTGCTGGTGGGGTCGAAGCACTCTGTTCATCAGCCGTTGGAATGTGTGCAGGGCTCCGTGGAGACCGAACGGGAGCACCCGGTACTGATACAACCCGTCTGGTGTCGAAAACGCCGTCTTCTCCCGGGAGGAGGCTGCCAAAGGTACCTGCCAATAACCTTTGGTCAGGTCAAGGGTGCTGATGTACCGGGCCTTTCCCAATCGGTCGATGAGCTCGTCCACCCTCGGCATGGGATATGCGTCGAACAAGCTGATGTCGTTCACCCCCCGGAAATCGTTACAGAAGCGGAGGCTACCGTCCGGTTTGGGCACCAACACGATGGGGCTGCACCATGCACTGTGGGACTCTTCCATGACCCCCATCCTTAGCATAGCCTCCACTTCCTGTTTCACTGCCTCTATTCGGGCCTCCGGAATCCGATATGGCCTCTTTCGTACCGTTTCCCCGAGCCGGGTACGGATGTGGTGTTCAATGAGGGTCATGCGGCCCGGCTTCTCGGAGAAGACCGCCATGTTCCGATCGACGAGCTCCCTGAGCTCTTGCTTCTGGGCCGGGTCGAGGTCCTCATTGCTCGGGACATCCACTGGTACCGTTGGCGTCCTGGTCCCGACCATAACACGGCCAAGGCTGTCCTCTCGTGCCACTTCAACAGGTTCACGTGGTAAATCTGTTGCGGGTTCCGTCTCCCGGGTAGCCGTACACGGTAATTGACAGGTCCCAGCTTCTCAATCACCTCGTATGGTCTGTGCCATGTTGCCAGGAACTTACTTTCGGCCGTGGGGATCAAGACCAACACCCTGTCTCCCACCTGGAATTCTCGGGGCTGGGCTCCCCGATTGTAGACCTGGGCTTGGGCACATTGGGCCTTCTCCATATGTTCCCTCACGTCTAACTGTCTCCCACCTGGAATTCTCTGGGCTGGGCTCCCCGATTGTACACCTGGGCTTGGGCACATTGGGCCTTCTCCATATGTTCCCTCACGTCTAGCCATATGGCTGTCATCTGCTCCCGCATCGTCTCCACGTGCTCTACCACGCTGCGTAAGGGGATCGGTTGGGCTTTCCACACCTCCTTGGCGAGGTCCAGTAGGCCGTGTGGCCTCCTCCCATAGAGGAGTTAGAATGGGGAAAACCCAGTGGAGAATTGGGGTACTTATCAGATTGAGAACATTAGGTGGGGTAGTAGCTGTTCCCAGTTCTTCCCGTCCTGCTCGATGACCTTCTGCAGCATCTGTTTGAGCGTTTTATTAAAGCGCTCGACGAGACCATCCGTCTGCGGGTGAGAAACGGAGGTCCGGATCTGCTTGATCTGCAGGAGGGAACACAACTCTTTCATGAGGCGGGACATAAACTCCGTACCTTGGTCTGTCAGGATCTCGTTCGGGATACCCGCCCGGCTAAAGAGGTGGAACAGCTCCCGGGCGATTCCCTTGGACACCGCCGCCCGTAGGGGAATGGCCTCGGGATACCGGATGGCATAGTCCACGATTACCAAGATGTACCTGTGTCCTCGTGCAGTCTTTACCAGGGGTCCCACTATGTCCATGGCGATGCGTTCAAAGGGCACCCCGATTATTGGCAGGGGGACCAGAGGGTTTCGGAAGTGTGCTTTCGGGGCAGTGAGTTGACACTCCGGGCAGCTGCGACAGTAGTCTTCCACGGCCCTCCTCATCCCGGGCCAGTGGAACCGGGCGGCGATCTATTCCCGAGTCTTCTCCATTCCCAGGTGCGCCCCCAACAGGTGGGTGTGGGCCAGCTGAAGAAAGGTTCCTACGTACCGTCGGGGCAGCAACAATACCTCTTGAAGTTCCCCCTTTTGGCACGACACCTGATACAAAAGGTTATTCTTCATTTGGAAATGGTGGTATCGCCAGTCACTCACCCCCGGAAGTAGCTGTCCATCCACCGCTATCACTTGGGTGGCGGCAGCTTTCAAGTTCGGATCCTCCCACTGGGCCGTCCCGAATTGTCCCCTCAGTTGACCCCCAGCGGGGGTCTCTACCGGCCCCTCGAAATCGAGGAGGGGGGAGGATGGGCTCCTCCTCCAGGGGTTCCCCAGGTGGATCGGGTTCCGGCGCCCCCTCCGACTCCGGAGCCGTAGACACATGCTGGTTAACCGGTTGCTTCCGGGCCGCACAGGCTATTGGTCGTCCCTGCTCTCTTCTTTGGCCGGCTCATACCTTCTTCCTCAATTCGTGCCCCCATAGGGCCGCGAACAGCGGGCAATCCCGTCCCACTAGGAGAGGTACCGGCAGCTCTGGTACTGCACCCACAATCATCTGACAGCTCCCTTGTGGCGTCACGATGTTGGTCCATACGGTGGAATACCGCTTTGTGTCCCCGTGAACACAGGAAATGGACATCTCCCTACCCCGTTCAGGAGACGCTCCTCCTTGCAGCTTCCTGACTTCCTCAACGAGGCGGACATTTTGTAGTCGGTGTTCCTCCAGCGTTCGTTCCTGAACCGCCTGTTGTTCTTGTTGGGCCTGGACGAACTGAGCTATCAACTCATCCATGCTGATACTGTGTAAACGTCAACCCTGATCTGACCACATTATCAGACGTGCCCGCATTCTCCATCACTTGTGGCAGACCAGGGGGTTTGGTCAAGACATTAACCATATCAGACACGGACAGAGAAGGATTAGCTCAGTTTCAAGGGTGTTTATTTAAATAATAGATCAAAAAGAAAAGGATAGGTCTCCCCTACGAGACCCTCTCCGGGATGCCGTCTTCTGGTATTCCGCGTCTGGCTGTATCCTGTTGGGCACAAAACTGAACTCCCTCTTCTTACCTCTGCAACCGTCAACAATACCACAGGAGTCCTTTCTTCCCCCATTCCTCCTCTGTGCTGCCCTTCTGGCAGCTTCATGGGCCTTGCACAGCTGATGAGCAATCCGCCCTTGATTACTCACCAGCTCCCAATCAGCCCCAATTAGTCCTGGCTGGAGAGCCCGTCGAGACCTGGCACGTCCAGCAGATGGAGCCATCGCCTCGTGATGTATACTCCATCTGTTACCAGGCCTCGACGAGTCTCCCCCAGGTGGGTGACCTGCTGTACGCCACAGTACATTTGAATGACACTAAGTGGCAGTGTTTTTACAACTAATGCCGGTTTGCCTGAGGCTGATGCAGTGCAGGTGTTTGTACACATGCATATACACACACTCTCATTCAAATAAACACATACAAGAACACACACATACATGTAATAGTGTCAGACATGCACACAAACATATAAAGTAAGCATTGCTGTTATGATTTCAGTTGTCCTTGATGTCCTTTGTTTTAAATTTATTATTTTGTTTTATCTTTTTTTGCATTGTTGTTTGCTGTTTTCTTCTGTCTTTTCCTTTTTTCTCTTTAGATCATTCTCTTGGTTATTGGTGCATTGCGGGGTTCTTGGGGGTGGGGAATATAATTAATTGTATTTGACCCAAGTTAAACAATTTAAAGGCAATGCTACCAAATACTAATTGAGTGTATGTAAACTTCTGACCAACTGGGAATGTGATGAAAGAAATTAAAGCTGAAATAAATCATTCTCTCTACTATTATTCTGACATCAAATCAAATCAAATCAAGTTTATTTTATATAGCCCTTCATACATCAGCTAATATCTCGAAGTGCTGTACAGAAACCCAGCCTAAAACCCCAAACAGCAAGCAATGCAGGTGTAGAAGCACGGTAGCTAGGAAAAACTCCCTAGAAAGGCCAAAACCTAGGAAGAAACCTAGAGAGGAACCAGGCTATGAGGGGTGGCCAGTCCTCTTCTGGCTGTGCCGGGTGGAGATTATAACAGAACTATGCCAAGATGTTCAAAATGTTCATAAGTGACAAGCATGGTCAAATAATAATCATGAATAATTTTCAGTTGGCTTTTCATAGCCGATCATTAAGAGTTGAAAACAGCAGGTCTGGGACAGGTGGCGGTTCCATAACCGCAGGCAGAACAGTTGAAACTGGAATAGCAGCAAGGCCAGGTGGACTGGGGACAGCAAGGAGTCATCATGCCCGGTAGTCCTGACGTATGGTCCTAGGGCTCAGGTCCTCCGAGAGAGAGAAAGAAAGAGAGAAGGAGAGAATTAGAGAGAGCCAAGATTTTCAAAATGTTCATAAATGACAAGCATGGTCAAATAATAATCAGGACTAAATGTCAGTTGGCTTTTCATAGCCGATCATTAAGAGTTGAAAACAGCAGGTCTGGGACAGGTAGGGGTTTTCACATTCTTAAAATAAAGTGGTGATCCTAACTGACCTAAGACAGGAAATTTTGACTCGGATTAAATGTCAGGAATTGTGAACAACTGAGTTCAAATGTATTTGGCTAAGGTGTATGTAAACTTCCGACTTCAACTGTATACAGTAGGTTGTAATATGGCTTTTTTTCTGGCTTGGCTTCCACAGTGGTGTTACCCATACACCGCTACTGTTTATTAGGTCCTAATCAATGGGGTTCACATGACTGGGAATACAGATGCATCGGTTGGTCACAGATACCTTTAAATAAAAGTAGGGGTGTGGATCAGAAAACCAGTAAGTATATGGTGTGACCACCGTTTGCCTCATGCAGTGCGACACATCTCCTTCGCATAGAGTTGATCAGGCTGTTGATTGCAACCTGCGAAATGTTGTCCCACTCCTCTTCAATGGCTATGTGAAGTTGCCTGATACTGGCAGGAACTTGAGCACGCTGTCGTACATGTCAATCCAGAGCATCCCAAACATGCTCAATGGGTGACATGTCTGGTGAGCATGCAAGTCATGGAATAATTGGGAAATGTTCAGCTTCTAGGAATTGTGTACCGATCCTTGAGACATGGGGCCGTGCATTATCATGCTGAAACATCAGATGATGTCGGCGGATGAATGGCACGACAATGAGCCTCAGGATCTCATCATGGTATCTCTGTGCATTCAAATTGCCATCGATAAAATACAATTGTGTTCATTATCCGTAGCTTATGCCTGCCCATAACATAACCCCAACGCCACCATAGGGCACTCTGTTCACAACGTGGACATCAGCAAACCATTTGCTCACACGACGCCGTACATGCTGTCTGCCATCTGCCCGGTACAGTTGAAACAGGGATTCATCCGTAAAAAGCACACTTATCCAGAGTGCCAGTGGCCATCAAAGGTGAGCATTTTCCCACTGAAGTCAGATACGATGCCAAATTGCAGTCAGGTCAAGACCCTGGGGAGGACGACGAGCACGCAGATGAGCTTCCCTGAGACGTTTCTGACAGTTTGTACAGAATTTCTTCGGATGTGCAAACCCACAGTTTTGTCAGATAACCTGGTGGCTGGTCTCAGACGATCCTGCAGGTGAAGACACCGGATGTGGAGGTTCTGGGCTGGCATGGTTACATGTGATCTGCTGTTGTGAGGCCGGTTGGACGTACTGCCAAAATCTCGAAAATGACTTTATGTAAGAGGCTTATGGTAGAGAAATTAACATTAAATTATCTGGTAACAGCTCTGGTGGAGATTCCTGCAGTTAGCATGCCGATTGCACGCTCCCTCAAAACTTGAGACATCTGTGGCATTGCATTGTGTGACAAAACTGCATATTTTAGAGTGGCCTTTTATTGTGCCCAGCACAAGGTGCATCTGTGTAATGATCATGCTCTTACATTTTTTAAATGTAACCTTTCTTTAACTAGGCAAGTCAGTTAAGAACAAATTCTTATTTACAATGACAGCCAAATCCTAACCCGGATGACACTGGTCCAAATGTACGTCATCCTATGGGACTCCCAATCACAGCTGGTTGTGATACAGCCTGGAATCGAACCAGGGTCTTTAGTGATGCCTCTAGCACTGAGATGCAGTGCCTTAGACCACTGCACCACTCAGGAGCCCAATCAGCTGTCAGGTGGATGGATTATGTTGTCAAAGGAGAAATGCTCACTAACAGGGATGTAAGCAAATTTGTGCACAAAATGTGAGAGAAATAAGCTTTTTGTGCATATGGAAAATGTTGGGGATCTTTTATTTCAGCTCATGAAACATGGGACGAACATTTTACATGTTGCGTTTATATTTTTGTTCAGTACAAGTTATGGGTCATTTAGGTCTCTCTTGGAAAACAGAATACAGAAGAAATATTTTTTAATTTTTTATTGTATCTCAGGAGATTCAATGGTTGAACAGAGGTTGAAAAACCAAAGATCAAAGGATGTTTGGCATGTAAGTCCCCTGCTGATGTAGCATATAACTACCCTCTCTGGGATCTGATAACCTACTTACAACAGTACTCTGTACCCCCTAAGTCAACCATAATGCAAGCCGGCCTGTTCACCCGCTATCATCCAGAAGGCGAGGTCAGTACAGGTGCATCAAAGCTTGGACCGAAAGAATGAAAAACAATTTCTATCTTAAAACCTCTCTAGGGGGTGTCGGACGCTACCGTCCCACCTGGCCAACATCCAGTGAAATTGCAGAGCGCGAAATTCAAAAATACTCAATTCAAATATTTAACATTCTTGAAAATATATGTGTTATACATCAAAATAAAGCTTAACTTCTTGTTAATCCAGCCGCCATGTCAGATTTCAAAAAGGCTTTATGGCGAAAGCAAACCATGCGATTATCTGAGGACAGCGCTTAGCACACAAAACATTACGTACAGTTACCAGCCAAGTAGATTAGTCACGAAAGTCAGAAATAGCAATAAATTAATCACCTACCTTTGATGATCTTCGTATGGTTGCACTCACAAGACTCCATGTTACACAATAAATGTTTGTTTTGTTCGATAAAGTCCCTCTTTATATCCAAAAACCTCCATTTTGTTGGCGCGTTTTGTTCAGTAATCCAATGGCTCAAATGCGATCACAAGAGGCAGATGAAAATTCCAAATAGTATACGTAAAGTTCGTAGAAACATGTCAAACGATGTTTATAATCAATCCTCAGGTTGTTTTTAGCCTAAATAATCGATAATATTTCAACCGGACAAAAGCTTTGTCAATATAAAAAGAAAACAAAAAAGGCGTGCTCTCGGTCGCGTGCAGTAACCAGCTCTGAGGACATCCCAGGGTCCACTCACTCAATGTTGTCATTCTCCCTAATTTTTCAGAATAAAAGCCTGAAACAATGTCTAAAGACTGTTCACAACTAGTGGAAGCCATAGGGAATGGAATCTGGGTCCTATCCCTTTAAATAGTGGTTAGGCTTCATTGGAAAAACAGCCATTTCAAGGTAATGGCACTTTCTGGATGGATTTTCCTCAGGTTTTCGCCTGCCATTTCAGTTCTGTTATACTCACAGACATTATTTTAACAGTTTTAGAAACCGGAGTGTTTTCTACCCAAATCTACTAATTATATGCATATCCTAGCTTCTGGGCCTGAGTAGCAGGCAATTTACTTTGGGCACGCTTTTCATCCGGAGGTGAAAATAGTGCCCCCTACCCTAGTGAGGTTAAGGCCATCAGACTGTTAAATAGCCATCACTAGCCAGCTTCCACCCGGTTACGCAACCCTGCACCTTAGAGGCTGCTACCATATATACATAGACTTGGAATCACTGGCCACTTTAATAATGGAACACTAATAATGTTTACATACTGCTTTACTCATCTCATATGTATATACTGTATTCTATTCTACTGTATTTTAGTCAATGCCACTCTGACATTGATCAACCTAATATTTACATATTTCTTAATTCCATTCTTTTACTTTTAAATTTGTGTGTATTGTTGTGAATCGTTTTTAGATACTACTGCACTGTTGGAGCTAGGAACACAAGCATTTTTCTACACCCGCAATAACATCTGCTAAATATGTGTATGTGACCAATAAAATGTGATTTGATTTGGACAGACTATGCAGTAGTTCAGAAATGACACAGGTTGAACTGACAGTGACGTGCAATTCTAGGCTAGCTGTGACTAGCTGCCATCTGCTACACCAAGATGGTTCAGTTCATTCTGTGTAATTGGAATGTAATAAGACTGTTATGGTAGTGTGATGAGAGTGTAAGGGTGTAACAAGGGTAGAACGATAGTTTGGTCTTATGTCCACTATACTGAGAAATAGGGAGTGAATCAGGGATAACTCACTAAAACATCGCCTCTCTCGATTTTCCTCTCCCATCAATGGACACTCAGAGGCAGAGATGCTTTCAAACTGACATGAATAAATTCTTTATGGTTTTATTGATATCCTGCCCATGCTCGATCTGTGTGTATGACTACCCTTCTGGCTCTCTCTCCTCCTTCTCTCTTAATATAGCAGCAGGGGAGCTATTGCATGCTGGGAACACCAACCATTTGCACAATTTACGGTGAAACTGAGACATTCCATGAACATACACACGCTCACACGCAAGCAAACATACTGCACGTTCCCTGACATATACCGTCTCGAGAAAACAGATCTGATTCTTCCAGGGTGATTTTTCTCTTTCTTTGCTTTGATTACATCTGCCAAAATGTACCAGTTTTCACGTAAACGGGTTTCTAGAGAGATAAAGTAGAATGTTTTTTTCCCACTCATCACTAATGGCAATGTGTCTTAGAGCCAGACAGGAAGTTATTCACGCTTCTTCTTCATGCTCTCTGACGTACAGTATTCTTCAAGTTATGGAGGTGGAAGTCAGATATTTGTTGCTTGTTGTCAACAATCGCCTACACAATACACTTGTATATCGTTTTTATTGGATTCCCTCCTTCATCTTTAAGGGCCCGATTCCGACCTCTGTTAAACACGAGTAAATGGAACATCATTCCTTTTTTAATGCACTTTTCTCTCAATGCATATTCTGACCTTGAATTTAAGCATGAGAATAGCATTCTATTCACCCACTATTCGTTTTAGGTGAGATCGAGTAAATGAAGGTGTGGCGGATGTGTCTACAGATACCCTTATTCTGACCTTTACTTAATTCTCTAATAGTGCCACTAAGGTCTAGCGAACCTACCAGTTCCAAGTGGGAAAAGTATCTACTTTATTTTCCGATAGAAATAACACCATTATCCATGCACTGTAATTTACAACTTGATAAGAGCTATTGATAAGAGCTAGGTAAATGAGTAATCCATTTGAATAAGGGAATTGAAATGATAAATTAACCTTGTTTTAGATCTATTTTACCTTATAATCACTGGAGATAAATGTGAAACAAGTCATATGGCAGCAAACTGAAGCATATCAACATATCAACGTTCCCACAGTAAAGTTCATGAAATGCTGTGCCATTATCAAATCAAATCAAATTTGATTGGTCACATACACATGGTTAGCATGTTGTTTATGCAAATATAGCGAAATGCTTGTGCTTCTAGTTCTGACAGTAGAGTAATATCTAACAAGTAATCTAACAAATTCACAACGACTACCTTATACACACAAATGTAAAGGTATGAATAAGAATATGTACATATAAATATATGGATGAGCGATGGCCATGCGACATAGGCAAGATGCAGTACATGGTATAGAATACAATATATACATATGAGATGAGTGATGTAGGATATGTAGACATTATTAAAGTGCCGTTACTAAAAGTGACTAGTGATACCTTTATTAAATCCATTTATTAAATGTACTGTATTAAAGTGGCCAAAGATTTGAGTCTGTATGTTGGCAGCAGCCACTCTATGCTAGTGATGGCTGTTAAACAGTCTGATGGCCTTGAGATAGAAGCTGTTTTTCAGTCTCTCGGTCCCAGCTTTGATGTACCTGTACTGACCTCGCCTTCTGGATGATGGCGGGGTGAACAGGCAGTGGCTTGGGTGGTTGTTGTCCTTGATGATCTTTTCGGCCTTCCTGTGACATCGGGTGGTGTAGGTGTTCCTGGAGGGCAGGTAGTTTGCCCCCGGTAATGCGTTGTGCAGACCGCACTACCCTCAGGAGAGCCTTGCAATTGTGGGCGGAGCATTTGCCCTACCAATTGCCGTACCAGGCGGTGATACAGCCCGACAGGATACTCTCGATTGTGCATCTGTAAAAGTTTGTGAGTGTTTTAGGTGACAAGACAAATTTCTTCAGCCTCCTGAGGTTGAAGAGGCGCTGTCTGTGTGGGTGGTCCATTTCAGTTTGTCCGTGATGTGTATGCAGAGAAACTTAAAACTTTCCACCTTCTCCACTACTGTCCCGTCGATGTGGATGGGGGGGATGCTCCCTCTGCTGTTTCCTGAAGTCCACGATCATCTCCTTTGTTTTGTTTTGTTGACATTGTTATTTTCCCGATACCACACTCCGAGGGCCCTCACCCTCGGAGTGTAGGCCGTCTCGTCGTTGTTGGTAATCAAGCCTACCACTGTAGTGTCATCTGCAAACTTGATGATTGAGTTGGAGGTGTGCATGGCCACGCAGTCATGGGTGAACAGGGAATGCAAAAGAGGGCTGAGAACGCACCCTTGTGGGGCCCCAGTGTTGAGGATCAGCAGGGTGGAGATGTTGTTTTCCTACTCTCCCCACCTGGGGGCGGCCCATCAGAAAGTACAGGACCCATTTGCACAGGGCGGGTTTGGAGGGTACTATGGTGTTAAATGCTGAGCTGTAGTCAATGAACAGCATTCTTACATATGTATTCCTCTTGTCCAGATGGGATAGGGCAGTGTGCAGTGTGATGGCGATTGCGTTGTTTGTGGACTTACTGGGGCGGTAAGCAAATTGGAGTGGGTCTAGGGTGACAGGTAGGGTGGAGATATGATCCTTGACTCGTCTCTCAAAGCATTTCATGATGACAGAAGTGAGTGCTACGGGACGATAGTCATTTAGTTCAGTTACTTTAGCTTTCATGGGAACAGGAACAATGGTGGCCATCTTGAAGCATGTGGGCACTGCAGATTGGGATAGGGATTGATTGAATATGTCCGTAAACACACCAGCCAGCTGGTTTGCGCATGCTCTGAGGACGTAGCTAGGGATACCGTCTGGGCCGGCAGCCTTGCGAGGGTTAACACGCTTAAATGTTTTACTCACATTGGCCACAGTGAAGGAGAGCCCACAAGCTTTGGTAGCGGGCTGTGTCAGTGGCACTGTATTGTAGTCAAAGCGAGCAAAGAAGTTGTTTAATTCGATGGGACTGCTTTCTTTTTGTAATCCGTGATTGACTGTAGGCCCTGTCACATACATCTCGTGTTTGAGCCGTTGAATTGCGACTCTACTTTGTCTCTATACTGATGCTTTGCTTGTTTGATTGCCTTGCGGAGGGAATAGCTACACTGTTTGTATTTGGTCATGTTTCCAGTCACCTGGACATGATTCCACTGCCAATGTTTGTCTATAGATATTGCATGGCTTTGTGCTTGATTTTATACACCTGTCAGCAAAGGGTGTGGCTGAAATAGTCAAATCCACAAATTTGAAAGGGTGTCCACATACTTTTGGCCATGTAGTGTATTCAACTGGCAGTTTACTGTTAGTTCCATTCAGTTGGTATAGCTGACGTTGTCATTCCATTTAATTATATTGTTTCGTTTACCTTCATTTGCTTCCTCTGTAAAAGCCGTCACAGCCGTGTGGTTGTTGCTGAGGAACATTACTAACAGTTGAAAATATATATAAAACATGTATGCTAATTAAATTGTTATGGAGTGTCGCGCAGACCAAGCCGTAACAGTTTGAAACTGCCGCATGGGGCAATACTTGGCGGTGTCATCACACAGTTCCTTGGTTAGTGCAGGCATTAGATGAGGGTATAGCCTACTATTGTGCCCAATGCTCCCTATTATAATTCTTTGCACGCTAATCTTCATTACCATGGGTTGAAGAACTCAAGAACTGAATGTGACAATTTTCAGAGTGAATCAAACCACCATTTTATTTATTTCTTGTGTAAAGGCTCTCCAAACCAGTTTTTTTAATGATTCATACATACTATCCTAAACCTAAATAATCTACAAGAATAGTATTTTTAAATCTACCAATTGGTGCTGAAACGGAAACAAAAATGCATATATTTAGATGGTTTTCTTTCTTTGATCCCTAATATTCTTTAGGGTCTGTTGACAAAACAAAAAAGTACACCGTATTTACTCAAAACCGTATTAAATGAAAACTCCACAAGAAAACATTTCGGCCAGCAAGTGGGAGGGTTTCCAGCGGTTGAATGACATTTATTCAGAGTGCGCAAATTATCCACACCTGAAGATCGCGTAACGCGACTGAATAAGGTAATACCCCATTCCATTAACCAGAAGCACTTCGTTACGTTGCGCCGAATGTCATTCATTTGAATGGGGACCGTGCACATCTGAGTGGCCTCCTTGCGGTTGAAGACTCGGTTGAGAGACAGACGACGCATACTTAGAATATTTCCAACCTCTGCGTCTTCGACAGTCCAGCCAGAGTCTATCTAAGAACAAGAAGTTACCAAACCAAAGAATATAAAAATATGTGGTTTTCAAAGATGGGTTTATGGTATAGCTAGTAACTTGTAAACAAGTACCCTTTCATAAGTCAGTACTATTTTAATAGTATGTTAAAATATAATACCCATTTATACTTTGACTGTTGCCTCCCGATTTAGTTTATTGTGATGGTAATGACATTTGTTTTTGATGATACTTGTTAGGTGGAGACCGCTAGCTACAGTATAGCCTAGCTTTTAGCTAGCTAGATAGCTGCTCTGTAAGCTAGCTTGACTTGCTAGAAAGTTATAGAAACAAGTTGAGTTTAAAGTAACTAAAATGAAACATGTTTTATCCTCAACTGAAACAGTGTTTATCCTGTCTTGGGACAAAGATGTCATATTTTACTATCTCATAAATAAATGTGATCACCAGACACTGGGCTTCCCTCCATCTTGTCTTGTGTTGTGAAACTCTCCCCATGCTCTCCGTCCAGTAGTGGAACGAGATTGCATGAAGATGACATACAGCGTAATAAAATACATCTGAATACCAAGTACTGAGATGTGTGTAGGAAAGGCATGCGTAGGATAGTCTTAAATTCCTAAATCGGGATTGGCCTCTAACTGCCATGCAGCAACACTATTCTGTTCCAATGAAGATTCCCTACCTTTTACAGTACATTCAGTAGGGGATACATCCTAACTCTAAATCTGCAGTTTATTGAATGTGAAAGTCTGAGTTAGGAGCACATACTTAAAGTTTCAAGAGGAGAGATGAGGAGAGAGCTGAAGAGAAGAGGAGGTAGAGGATGGAGGGAAGGTAAAACAAGTCCAAAAAGCGTCTACCTACCCCTCCTCACCCGTCTCTCTCTGAGCCCGTTAGGGCGACATGCCCACGCTGCTGAAAGAGAATCGGGTTTCTGATTAAGCCCCGTGAAGTTTAATCTGCGGTCAGGGTCTGTTTGTGTGTGATGAACATAGTAATCCACAAACAGGAGCCTTTTCTTTTCCATCTCCCCTTATCATCCCCACCTCTCCATCCTGCCCCTCCCCTTCTCATCCCCACCTCTCCATCCTGCCCCTCCCCTTATCATCCCCACCTCTCCATCCTGCCCCTCCCCTTCTCATCCCCACCTCCATCCTGCCCCTCCCCTTCTCATCCCACCTCTTCATCCCTCCCCTTATCATCCCCACCTCCATCCTGCCCCTTCCCTTATCATCCCCACCTCTCCATCCTGCCCCTCCCCTTATCATTCCCACCTCTCCATCCTGCCCCTCCCCTTATCATCCCCACCTCTCCATCCTGCCCCTCCCCTTCTCATCCCCACCTCCATCCTGCCACTCCCCTTCTCATCCCACCTCTTCATCCCTCCCCTTATCATCCCCACCTCCATCCTGCCCCTTCCCTTCTCATCCCCACCTCTCCATCCTGCCCCTCCCCTTATCATTCCCACCTCTCCATCCTGCCCCTCCCCTTATCATCCCCACCTCTCCATCCTGCCCCTCCCCTTCTCATCCCCACCTCCATCCTGCCCCTCCCCTTATCATCCCTACCTCTCCATCCTGACCCTCCCCTTCTCATTCCCACCTCTCCATCCTGCCCCTCCCCTTCTCATCCCACCTCTTCATCCTGCCCACCCTCTTCTCACCCGCACCTCTCCATCCTGCCCCTCCTAGTCGCCCAATTGTCTCACCCCTCTTCCCTATCCCTCTATTCCATCACCTCTTTACAGCCAATTTCCCCCTCTTCTCCCTCCTTCATTCCCACTCACCCCTTACCTCCTATCCATTCTCCCAATCTCTCCTCCCCTCCTCCCCCTCTCTCTGATTCAGCATTACCCCTTGCCTGGTTTATCCTCCTTGTTATCATCATGTTCACTTTAGACTCTTATCTCCTTAAAGAGTGTGTTTTGGTTCTGTGTGCTCATAACCCCGGGGTGTGATCAATGTAACACTGAGTAGAGCGACGCTAGCTTGTGTTAAGCGTTTGCTTGCGTCAGCCCTGTGCTGCTCTGAACTATGCTGAGTGTGGGGTGGCTTAGCAGAGCTTGCATCAGCCAAGTGCTAGCTAATAGGGGCATCGGTGGCAGGCTGCATGGGGGAACATCAAAGCGATCGTTTCCCCCCCAGAATGGAAAGTGAATGGAAAGTTGGGTGCACACAGCGGACACACACACACACACTGAACACATGCTGAGTGCATACAGCGGGGACACACATACACACACACTGAACACATGCTGAGTGCATACAGCGGGGACACACACACACACACACACTGAACACATGCTGAGTGCATACAGCGGGGACACACACACACACACACACTGAACACATGCTGAGTGCATACAGCGGGGACACACACACACTGAACACATGCTGAGTGCATACAGCGGGGACACACACACACTGAACACATGCTGAGTGCATACAGCGGGGACACACACACACTGAACACATGCTGAGTGCATACAGCGGGGACACACACACACTGAACACATGCTGAGTGCATACAGCGGGGATACACACACACTGAACACATGCTGAGTTCATACAGCGGGGACACACACACACACTGAACACATGCTGAGTGCATACAGCGGGGACACACACACACTGAACACATGCTGAGTGCATACAGCGGGGACACACACACACTGAACACATGCTGAGTGCATACAGCGGGGATACACACACACTGAACACATGCTGAGTGCATACAGCGGGCACGCGGGGAGAGGTGGCTGCTCACAACCACACAGCATTTACATTTATGGAAATGATTCCTGATTAAACTAGAGAAACAGACGGTGTTGTTATTAAGTCATGAGGTATGGCTGCAGGCTCAGAGTGAAATGGGGAGATCCACACTGGAGAGGGTCAGGGAAATGGGTTACCCTCAGAGGAACACACATAGGCAGAGTGATTGCTGAATCTTCTTTAAGTCATGGATTTACACGTCCCAACCTGCATGAATGTACATAATGTAGGCACACATGCACATACACTCACACACACAATTGATTTTCTGCTAGTGCCCGTGTTTACACCCGATATGAATGATGGCTTTGATATGTTAGGACCTTGGTTGGTTCTTTGATGTGTGTGAAAGCACATGATTACCCTGTGAACATCTTAATGTGATGTCTCTTCTTAAACCTTGGCAAATGGGACATGAATTATGAGATGCTCAAAGAGTCACACTCAAGTTGGATTAATAGTTTATTTGAAACAATGCCGCTTTTGACCAGATATTGATCTCCTTTAGTGTCTGTGAAGAATCATTTGTCTTGTCTATGGCGTGCTGTGACAAAAACAACACATTTATGCTATCAAAGCAATCACATTTTGGGAGATATTTGCACTGAACAAGGACATGGAGGAGAGAGAGAAACGGTACAGCTTATTGACAAGTTAATCATTCATAAGACAGTGCTGCTTTGGTAATATGTTTGATAAGGGACTTGGAAACCATGATTCCTCTCCATCGGGTTCATTCAGCACAAATACTTATTTAAATGGATCAATAAATAAGTAAGCAAATAAAAGGAGAAAAGTGTCTTGTGCCATACTCTTGTCTTATCTTATTTAGAGTGTTATAGAAAGTCATACTAAAGGTCTTACTGATGGACCTCCTGGCCTAAAGTAGCCGTTATGGTGCCTCAAATAGAGGAAAGAAAACGGTCAACAAGGTTAACATCATTTCTATCTCATGTGCATGAATACAGAAGGCTATGGCTAGAATAGAATGGAGTAAAATAGATGACCTTAAAGCAATTTAGCAATTTCCCTTTTAGACCCAATTCCTACTGCTAGAGACGGCAGCTGACAGAATGACGAAGCCCATTCATTTTTAATGGAAGAAAAGGGTCTCGCGCCGAACTGAGCAAATCATCAGTGGCATTTGACCAACTGAGAAAACAACGTAGAGTGTCATAATAAACTTAAAGGTAATCTGAATGAGTTAATGCGATTTTGTTCTGCACAAATATTAAAATGATTGGACATGGCCAACTGGTTAGCGCTTCAGTCGCTTATCATAGAGTAAATATTTCGAGAGCAATTGCTATTTATTTCAGGGCAAGCATCATGTACTAGATAGACACAGTAACCTACAGCTTACATCCTAGCCGTCAAGAGCGTGTTTACAGTATAGGCTCTTACAGAGAGGATGAGTGACAGAACGTCTTTGTGTACGGAACTTGGTGCTAAAAAGACATCTGCTTTTGAATGAAGCTTGTCTTGAGGAAGTCCTTGCAGCTCTAACATTGACAGTATAAAGTCTCCTTTCAATCTCCTTGCTATTTGATCTTCTATATGGTATTGACTGATTCTGTACTACAACCCTGATCACACCTCATCTCCTGTACCTAGGACACTGTCAGGAAATACAAAGGCCTCACCACTGTGTACATACAAAAGTTTATGTATTCATTTTTATATTTAAATGTAAATTTATATATGTATATTTACACTGTCAGGCTTTGTGTACCTCATGCATATACCATTAGGTCATGAATCCATAATATGTCTGTTTGTTTATAATGGTGCATATCTGTTTTCCTTCTGTCCTGCGAAGACTGTTAGTCCTGTTAGTGGGTAGAAGTTGCCCATAGGCACAGATCTAGGATCAGTTTATCTTCCCAGATCACTAAACGTAACCATTATGTCTGAAGATCCGCAAAACTGATCTTAGTTCATTATTTGAGGACAACTTCTTCTTCTGAGAGAGAAATCGAGTGAGTGAGAGAAACAAACGGAGAGAGGACAGAGAGAGCAGACTTCTCCTTGATGAGCGTCCCTTCTAACAGTGAGTCATCGGGTTGTTTACTATGCAGAGAAAACAGCTTAAAAAAAGCCCTTTGAAGAGGAGAGGGAGACATGAGGAACTAAAACTGAACTGGTGGAGGGCTTTAACAATATGTGAGTTATTTTTATATCTCCCCTTTGCTCTGTTTGTGTATCAATCCCATTCTGAATGTGGTGACTATTCAGTTCAATCTAGCATTGCAGTTTTTTCAACAGTGACACTGATGAAGCCAGCAAAGTCTCTCGTAGTCAGTTAGGTATTTAAAAATAGAAGGTATACAGTATTCTTTCAATTTTCTAAATAAGACTGATGGAGGAGCATCCCGAGTGGCGCAGCGGTCTAAGGCACTGCATCGCTGTGCTTGAGGCGTCACTATAGACCGGGGTTCGATCCCGGGCTGTCACAGACGGCCGCGACCAGGAGACCCATGAGGCGGCGCACAATTGGCCCAGCGTTGTCCGGGTTAGGGAAGGGTTTGGCCGGGCAGGATGTCCTTATTCCATCACGTTCTAATGACTCCTTGTGGTGGGCTGGGCGCATGCACGCTGTACGTGTTTTCTCGTACACATTGGTGCATCTGGTTTCCGGGTTAAGCGAGCAGTGTGTCAAGAAGCAGTGCGGCTTGGCAGGGTCGTGTGTCGGAGGACGCACAGCTCTCGACCTTCGCCTCTCCCGAGTCCGTACTGGAGTTGCAGAAATGGGACAAGACTGTAACTACCAATTGGATACCACAAAGTTGGGGAGAAATGGAGTGAAAAAAATTAAATAAAGACTGAGATGGAGGCATCAGTAGGAGATGAGAGCAGTTATTGAAGTGGTAGGAGATTCACACCCTGACCTTGTACATCTCTAAGCCTCTCAGCACTCTATCATGTACTGAACTGTCTCAATCTCCCCATTTGTCTTCAGATGTCAGAAGAGGCTAGTGCAGCAGCCAATTAACACAACAGCTAACCCACAATCACACCCTGCTGCCAAAGATACACACCTTGACAATAACATCTGAAACAACCAGCTAACAATACACAGTATTGCACAGTCCCTTCTGACTCTGTGTCTTGGCAAACACAATTGTTTCTTGGATGTGATGCATTGACAACAGCGCATTAGGATACACGGTAATCTATATTTAGAGTTGCATTGTTCCAAGGTTGTTCACAAAGACTTCATTATATAGTGGATTAAATTTACATTGAATGGTTGCGCATTTTAATGAATCTGCATTGTTGACGGGCAGTTTTACATTAAATGCTTGAGGATTATAATGAATCTCTATTGTTGGCGGTTTCGTTTGCGATGAGGACCTGGGTATTAGCGATAACAAACAGCAAACACTCCCGTCATGACTCATGGCCCACTCTGTGTGTCGCCCCTCCGAGAAGTCAACCAGGGGACAGTGTAGAACACTCACAGTCATAATGAGTGGGAGGGGCACTGAGTCGTCATGGGGATGGGTCAGCGACTGATAATTGGGCGTGGGACTCCATGGTAACAAAGCACACGGCCGTATTAATGAGATTAATAATGTTCTGTTCAGTCTCGTTTCACCAAGGAGAGGATTAGCTCCATACAGCTCTCCCGAAGGTAAACGAGAGGACAATTACTCAGACACCCTGACCAAGATTCAACACAGATTTTTTTTTTTTTTCTGTGGTTGAAATTAAGTTTAAGGGCAAAGGGAAGCACAGACACACTAAGCAACAACAAGTCAAGCAGTATTGTTTCCGACCTGCAAACAGGCAGAGTTTTGTTCCAGCAGTCCCAGTCAGATCAAAGCATTTAGAACCACAATGTTGTGATTTTGCCACAGTGTAGGGGCTCGATTCAATTCGTATCGCAGAAGTTCCAAATTATACTGTAGTGCAATTGAAATGTAAAGGTAATTTCCGATAGAGCCGATCTACGCAGCGTGTAAAGTGAATGCAGTCTCCGCCATCGTGGGAACATGACCTTTTATATTTCTACCACGCTATAAGGCGGAACTTTGGTGATAGGTATTGAATCGAGCCCTAAGATATGCCAGACCTCTAATTAGTGTCAATGTTGACATTTACCCTAGCCCTAGGTTCAATTGAAATGGTTTTAAACGTACCTCAATCCAGGGATGGAAGGTGTAACTTCAAGGCCACACCCCGGATCAACCCTAACCCTAGCCATTACTGTAACCCTAACCCTATTCATTACCCTAACCCTAGCCCTAGCCATTACCCTAACCCTAACCATTACTGTAACCCTAACCCTATTCATTACCCTAACCCTAAGGCCGTGATTCAATACGATCGCAGGTTATAGTCATTGCAGCTTTTAAAGGCAATGTTGGGGAGATCCCTTTCACGGTAAACGCTGCATATGTCAGATCAATTGGAAATTGCCCTTAAAAGCTGCAATAACTCATGATTGGATTTAATCTTAGCCTAACCGCTTCATGTCTACATCGTGGATATACCCTAACCCTATCCATTACCGTAACCCCAACCCTGTTGTGTTAAATCAATTCTATTAATTCTATTAATTCCTAGATTAGGAATCATGGTGTTGTGTTCCGAATCGCAATGTGTAAAATTCTGCAACATCCCAGGCGAGACAGGTCAGTTGTTGTGTTAAACTCGTTTTATTCATTCCCAGATCAGTCATGGTAGTGGACTCTATCAGCATTGAGCTATGCATACAGAAGTGTATCGCTGTTTCAGTCACACACACACACACACACAATTGTTTTTCTTTATTGTGTCATCATGGACTATTTGCACATTTCATGATTCAACATTAGAAACAAGGATGTTCCATCAATCTTTGCAAAAAGCCTGTGTCTTTTGAATTTAGTTTGACAGCAAATAGACCTAATTTCAGACAGAGGTGAGTAAATCCAGTTGTATTGCTGTGACTGTAGGTATGTAATGGTATAGACAAAACTGAAGGATGTTTGTCAATTAATTAATCTAATAATACTTTTATAAAATATGGAATTTCAATATATATTTTTAAAGCATCTCGAGAAAGATCCGGAAACATTATTAAAATGACACCATAGTTATGCAATGCATATTCAGGGAATATGAGGTTCTTCTCTAATAAAAAGAGACACAACCACCTATTATAGTCCTACGGAGGTGCACAAGAAAAGCATTCTCTTGATTGCACAGAGAAACTAGGACCATAAATTATATTGTTTTCAGGGTATTTAGATAAAAACATTCCACATACAGAACTTTTCCTATTCTTAGTTTTCCCCTTCTAACCACCACAGAGTCAAAACAGTGACACATCACATTAAGTCATCATCCATACATCTTCTCTACAGTAGTTGTGCGCTATGCAGCTGTAACAGGGAGAGAACACAATGGTTCTCTCCCATGGTCATTCAAAGGTTTACTATGTGAGTTTGTCTCTCTTGTTGAAACTGGTCTCCTCCTCGATGGAGGAGACTTGGGACTTCTGTTTTTTTTGCTGTTTGTCCATTGTCAGGTGCAGGGTCTTCTTGTGCCATGTCAGTTTTGGAGTCGGGGGCCGGTTCTCAGGGGAACCATAAGAGAAGCTGTGTGCTCAGGGACACAGCTGAATGCTCCAGCCCCTGTCAGTCTCTCTCTTACTGTATGCTAGGCTATCACTCAGATCCATTATAACATATTCTTCTAATAAATTCATATTCATAAAATCTCTCTTTGTATACAACAAAATTAAAATTGTCTGTGGAGATTAAGGCAGTCCATCCATTTTTACAAACAAGACACAGAACTCACAAAACATATCTGAATAGGAAAAACAATGATGAAAATGTCCCATGGACTTGATAGGCTACTGTACTCGAGTCCCTTCATATCCGTCCTCTGGAAGTTTCAATCTTTCAAAGAAGAAGTCTTGAAAAGTTCATCAAAATGTCACCCAGACAATCTTATAGGAGTCATAGATCTATTCCCATGAAGTTCCACTAGGCCTCAGAAGCCTGGGGCTAGATTTGACATTTGGCTGGCTGGAGAAGCCTGGAGGCTGAAGTTACACATGCACTGAGGGCACACTCCTGTTGAGCACCTGAACACGCATCAGCTGTACACTGGTCATGATCTTCTTCTGGTGGCCCATCAGTGTCACCCCCAGCCTGTGTATATCCCTGTAGGACACAAAGTCACAAACACATCAGTGATCACATGCATTAGCACACATTAGATATGATAGACCAAGTTACTGTTAAGCACTTTATGGCAACTGCATCCATGACATTTGGATAATGTGATTAGAGTGTGATGTTGTGAGAGTAGGACTGCAATGTGGTGTCAGCGTGGAGCTGTGGCCTGGCCCCTTACCCTTGGTTCATGCTTATGATGTGGCCCAAGGTCTGGTAGCCTCCTACAGCAAAGTGGTCCTTGTATCGGCCCATCTTGATGGTATCCAGCCACTCATCCACAGAACTACAGCTGCTGAAGTCTGGGATACTTCTGTCCATCATGGGAGGTGTGCCTAACCTGGGGGAGAGAGAGAAACAGAGAGAAAAGAGGGCGCGAGAGAGCAAGAGACCGCGAGAGACAAAATGGAGAAAAAATGTAAAGTGAGAGAGAGAGGAGGAAGAAAAGGTGGTAGGAAAAAGACAGAGAAAAGGGAGAGCGGAGGCATGAGGAAAGAGAGAGATGAGAAAAAAGGTCTTGAAATGCAATAGCAGCTAAGGCAGAAAATCAATAGCAGTTAAAATGATAGAGAAGAGGTGGCTGCTCTGATTGCAGGATGGCTGGTTTGGCCAGATTAATACAGGGAGAAATCCTTAACACCCCCCTTCCCTCCTCATTCCTCCATCTCCCCTTCTTCCTCCTGACATGCACCAGGGATCCGGGACCCGGGATCTGAACGGAGCGATTTAACACGGGTCCAACTCTGGCTTCAGCTGCTATTCTCTCTGCTCTCTGATTCCCAAACGATCAATGTCAATATCACAGGCTCTTATTTAACAGAGAGCGCGTCAATCAGAGATGAGCTTATTGGAAAACGAACACGGCCGTTCCTTGCTCCCCTAAGGCAACCCGTCTCCCTCGCGTCAGCCGGGGAAGTTTGGGGGAAACTTTGGGCTGTAACTTTATCCCACAGCTTATGTTTGACAGATGAGCTGAGAGTGGATTTGCAGCCCTTTGTCCAGACAATGGCTCCCAAGCAATCTGTATTGCCCAGGCGATGGTGGCCTAGCAGCCTGCTCACCTGCACAGCGTGTCCATGGACTTAAGGTTCTCCGGGTTCCGGATAAGCTTGTCTAGAACCGTAACAATCTGGCAGAAGCGAGGCCTCTCGTTCCGATCCTTCTGCCAGCAGTCCAGCATGAGAGTGTGTAGAGCACCTGGACAACTCATTGGAGCAGGCAGCCTGTAGCCCTCCTCTACTGATTTTATCACCTACACACACACACACACACACACACACACACACACACACACACACACACACACACACACACACACACACACACACACACACACACACACACACACACACACACACACACACACACACACACACACACACACACAGATATGCAGGTATCATTACACACACATACAGTACATGTGTTTTTGTGTGTGTGTCCACTCCACTCACATCTCGGTTGGTGAGGTTCCAGTATGGCCTCTCCCCGTATGACATCACCTCCCACATGACCACGCCGTAGCTCCACACGTCACTGGATGAGGAGAACTTCCTGTAGGCGATGGCCTCCGGTGCTGTCCAGCGGATCGGAATCTTACCACCCTGAAGGGAATAGCACCACACTAGAGCCGACACTGGCATTTCACCACAGAATAGAAAACAGAACCTGAACTAGAGAACTAGGGCTACAACAGTATTAGAACCTAGTGCATATTACAGTTTTAGAATGTAGCTATCATGAGAGTGTGAACTCACGCTGGTGGTGTATGCTGCATCGGGATCGTCCTCCAGGACTCTAGACAGGCCAAAGTCAGACACCTTACACACCAAGTTGCTGTTGACCAGGATGTTACGAGCTGCCAGGTCGCGGTGGATGTAGCCCAGGTCTGCCAGGTAGGTCATACCTGCAGCGATGCCACGCAGCACGCCCACCAACTGGATTATAGTGAACTGACCATCATGTCTCTGAGAGGAGGAAAGGGAGAGAGGAGAAGAACAGGGTTGAGATGTAGAGAGAGATTGAGATCTCTGATGTCAAGTCTTTCAAAAAACAATTTTTAAATGTGTTCACAAGAGAAAGAAAGTGAGGGAATCTGATAGAAAGAGGGAAACTGTATGTGAAAAAGAGATGAAATCCATATAAAGCGTTGTTTTATTTATACAGCATATTTCAGACATGGAATGCAACACAATGTGCTTCACAGGAAAATATACTGAACAAAAATATAAATGCAACATGCAACAATTTCAATTTTTTTACTGAGTTACAGCTCATTTGAGGAAATCAGTCAATTGAAATTAATTAATTAGGCCTTAATCTATGGATTTCCCATGACTGGGAATACAGATATCTATCTGTTGGTCACAGATACCTTAAAAAAATGGGCCTCAGGATTTGGTCATGGAATTTTTGTGCATTCAAATCGATAAAATGCAATTGTGTTCGTTGTTCGTAATTTATGCCTGCCCATACCATAATCCCACCGCCACCATGGGGCACTCTGTTCACAACGTTGACATCAGAAAACCTCTCGCTCACACGACGCCATACACATGGTCTGCGTTTGTGAGGCCGGTGGGACGTACTGCCAAATTTCTAAAACAATGTTGGAGGCGGCTTATGGTAGAGAAATTAACATTCAATTCTCTGGCAACAGCTCTGGTGGACCTTCCTGCAGTCAGCATGCCAATTGCATGCCAACTTGAGACCTCTGTGGCATTGTGTTGTGTGACAAAACTGCACATTTTAGAGTGGCCTTTTATTGTCCCCAGCACAAGGTGCACCTGTGTAATGATCATGCTGTTTAATCAGCTTCTTGATATGCCACCCCTGTCAGGTGAATTGATTATCTTAGCAAAGGAGAAATGTTCACTAACAGGGATGTAAATACACGTGTGTGCAACATTTTAGAGAAATAAGCTTTTTGTACTTAAGGAACATTTTGGGGATCTTTTATTTCAGCTCATGAGACATGGGACCAACACTTTACATGCTGCGTTTATATTTTTGTTCAGTATATATAAAAACATAAAAGCAACAAACCCTCAGGAAAGAGTCCAGAGATCCATTCTCCATGTACTCAGTGATGATCATGACTGGTTTACCTGGAGGAATGGGAGTAAGGGAGTGTGGGGGAGGGAGTGAGGCAGGAAACATTATTCCACAGTAACTAAACAGGAGTAACTTACACCAGATAACTTACTTATTGCATTTCATTTAATTTAGCTGAAAATAAATGTAATTGCACCACACTGAAAATGAAGTTGAATCAAATCAAAACAAATGGAATCTTACTGCGTGTTACCACTCCCTCCAGGTGGATGATGTTAGGGTGGTCAAACTGGGCCATGATTGATGCCTCAGCCAGAAATTCTCTCCTCTGCTTGTCACTGTATCCTGCCTTCAGCGTCTTCAGAGCCACCGGGATGTCTCTCTTCCCTGGGAGACGCATCCGCCCGTAACACACCTCCCCAAACTCACCTGGAGACACACACAAACACACACACACACACAATTCAGCTTGATATATAGTATATGTTTCCCTGACAACACTATAGACTGATGTATCCATTGATTGAAAAATGTATTCAAACAAAAACGAAAAAATATATACTACCGTTCAAAAGTTTGGGGTCACTTAGAAATGTCCTTGTTTTTGTTAACATTTAACATTTATCATAAATACAGTGTAGACATTATAAATGTTGTAAATGACTGTTGTAGCTGGAAATGGCTGATTTTTAATGGAATATCTACATAGGCGTACAGAGGCCCATTATCAGCTACCATCACTCCTGTGTTCCAATGGCACGTTGTGTTAGCTAATCCAAGTTTAGCATTTTAAAAGGCTAATTGATCATTAGAAAACCCGTTTGCAATTATGTTAGCACAGCTGAAAACTGTTGTACTGATTAAAGAAGCAACAAAACTGGACTTCTTTAGACTAGTTGAATATCTGGAGCATCACCATTTCAGATACATTTCATGTTATTTTAATGGACAAAAAATGTGCTTTTCTTTCCAAATCAAGGACACTTCTAAGTGACCCCAAACTTTTGAACGGTAGTGTATGTACGGTATATCTCTCCTTTGTGCTTTGAAAAGTCCCGGAACATGTCATTACATGTCTTTCCCTTTCCTCTTCTGTGTCCTATCAACAACTGCCATTCTAAAGGTCATTGTTAACAGACGTGATTATGACGCCTGTGTGTTGCCATGTCCTGCTGTGCCAATATGATGTTAGTATTCCCTGTGTGTTTGATTGATAGCCCCATGCGACGCTCTGATTCCACTGTGCCATCCCTCTCCACTGCACACCGCAGCATTTACGTCAGCCAATGATTTTCAGTTTACCTGAGCCAATGATTTTCTCCAGTTTGATCCTGGAAGCTTCAATTTCTCTGGCAAACTCATGGACGGCCTGGCAGGGGTCCTCGTAGGTGTGTGGATCGATGTAGAAACGTGTGTCGGGGAATGACACTAAAATAAACAACATTAGCATCTGGTCACATACCACTGGATGGAAACAATATGCTTCATATATATATATGAGAGACAGAGAGAGAGAGAGAGACAGAGAGAGAGACAGAGAGAGAGAGAGAGAGAGAGACAGAGAGAGAGAGAGAGAGAGAGAGAGAGAGAGAGAGAGAGAGAGAGAGAGAGAGAGAGAGAGAGAGAGAGAGAGAATATGCCATTTAAAAATATGAACTTGGATACCCACATAAGCTTTGCAAGCATCTCTCAGAGAGAGAGAGAGAGATCATTTCTACCTGAACAAATCTGAATCAAAAGGGAAGTGAACTGTGTACATTGAGGATGAACATTATTACCACTGGAGTGAAGACTAGGAAGGGAAATGTAATAATAGACTAGTAATAATAATACAAACGCACCATGGCCATTCTGGTAGTGCATTTTCTCCTCATCAGAGTCCTGGAAGGCCTTGCTATAGCCACAGTGTCTGGATCACAAACACACAGAAACATGTAAATGTCACTATGGGTAGGACAATGGTAGGGATATGTTGTGATGCTGTTTTCTACTTTGTATTTCCAAGTCTTCTCTGGTGTATGGTTTATATAGAGCATCACGTTGTATGTTAAAACTCTTCAGTCTCGTCATAGCAGTTAATTCACTCTAAAATGCCATTTTCACATGTCAGTCTTCAGAATAGTTCAGAGTCTAGACACTTCTCACTGTTTTCCTCTCTTTCTGTCTTCCAGCTCCAGACGAACTCGGCTTGAAAATGTTAACAAGTTGGAAATAGTTAAACGCAATTAAATAAATGATTTGTGGAAGAGTTGTAGACCTCAGAAGAGGGAATTGAAGGAGAGGGATATTTAAAACACATTTGCATTGTTCCTTAACCAAAAGGAATTGCCATTATAATGAAACTCACTGTTTAGAACACTGAGGTCTAATAAGAACTGGAGACTGTGTCCAAAATGTCTGCTCATTGTTCTCAAGGTAATCTACTCACTTTCACATATGCAGATTCACGGGCCGTCTACTGTATATCCGAGTTGCGTCCTGTTTATACGTACCAACATCACATGTGCACTAGCACTCAGTGCGCACAGGGAGCAGCATGAGCAGCGACAACATCATTACGTCATCCAAAAATATGGCAGACATTGGATGAATTTAACATTTTAATACAGTATCTTCGGCTGTGAGTGATGACATTTTTTCCCCCTCAATTATTATGTTAATAATTAAATGGATATTTTGTGCACAAAGGTGATGACTAAAGTGACTTACTAGGAATTTTCTAATCTGATTTCTCTATGTGGCCGTGTATGGAAATGGTCTTTCTGGGTTGGGCGTTTGCAGTACTGAAGCAAAACTGTAGGAGCAGTCGAAACCTTGCTTCTAGACAGGAACCCTGGCCCCTTGGTTTAGAATTACAAAACTCAGCTGAGTCTGAACATTTCCTACGCAGAAACTCTGTGAGATGACTTGACTTTCCACTGTAAACGCAGGCTGTAATCTAGAGTGAGAACTACTCGGTACTAATTAAAACCATTAGTGGAACAACGTTAGAGAGATTATCTCCTTACGTTTCCTGTTTGATGGACATATCACAGTGCTGTTGGGGTTTGAGGTTGCAGACAGACACACCATGGAAACAGTTACCGTAGCATAAGAGCCTATGGGGTTTGAGGTTGCAGACAGACACACCATGGAAACAGTTACCGTAGCATAAGAGCCTATGGGGTTTGAGGTTGCAGACAGACACACCATGGAAACAGTTACCGTAGCATAAGAGCCTATGGGGTTTGAGGTTGCAGACAGACACACCATGGAAACGGTTACCGTAGCATAAGAGCCTATGGGGTTTGAGGTTGCAGACAGACACACCATGGAAACAGTTACCGTAGCATAAGAGCCTATGGGGTTTGAGGTTGCAGACAGACACACCATGGAAACAGTTACCGTAGCATAAGAGCCTATGGGGTTTAGAGGTGATCATATGGATTTCAATGCATAAGGTTATAGGACATCACAGGCAGATAAAGAACAACAACATAACTGCTAATATAAACATTAACTATAAATGAATCCTATGGAGATGATGGTAACATTTACTTGAACCCTCCTTGAGGTAGTGTAAAAAAATATCCCACATACATATGTGAATGACGTAGAGTCAGAGAGGACTCGTCTACATCACGGGTAGTGGTGTAGTGTAAGAAAGGGTTGCCTTGCCGTTTCCTGCAGATGACGATGGCCAGGAAGGTGACGAGGCCAGAGACCAGGACCATACAGATCCAGATGATGGTCATAGTGTCGTAGCGCAGAGGAACTGGACACACAACAACACAACCAGAGAGTGTCAGAGTGAGAGAGTGAGAGAGTGAGACAGTGAGAGAGTGAGACAGTGTTTGTGAGAATGTGTGTGAGAGAGAGAAAGTGAGAGGGAGAGAGAGACAACGACAGTGTGTGTGAGTGTGTGTGTGTGTTAAAATGTGTAACGTGTGTGTGTGAGAGTGCATGCGTGTGTGTGTGTGTTCTGTGCTCTTTGAGGTGGATCAGCAGCAGATTTCCTGCCAGGGGTGACCCTCACACAAAGCCCAGATCAATAACATTAAGGGATTGTCTGAAGACTTCCTGGTCCCACTGACACTGACGGCTCTTTAACCAGTAGCATGCTGTGCTGTCTGGGTTAACATACACTAACTCCCCTGTGGCTGACAGGTTTACACAGTAGTACACATATATCAACCAACAGACACTTCTATCAAGCCTCTCTATAATTACTAGGAATGTGTACAAATACTTGTGCATCGCTGGGTGGTCCCAGGTGGGTCGTGTATCGCTGGGTGGGTTCAGGTGGGTCGTGTATCGCTGGGTGGGTTCAGGTGGGTCGTGCACCGCTGGGTGGGACCAGGTGGGTCGTGCATCACTCAAATAGGTGGTGTTGGGTGAGGTGCGTTTTCACCCATAGAAAACAATGTACTTTGAAACCTCAGTGTTTTGTTGTTTTATTGATGGTCACTGCTCCATGGTGCTCTTCTCTGATTATCTTACTTGCTTTCCCGGTCTGGATCTCCACGTTCTGGCTGAAGCGTCCGCAGCCTGCCGAGGTTCTGGCCCGGACCTGGAAGATGTACCTGGTACCGGGCTTCAGACCAGACACCCGGGCCGTGGTCCCCTTGGCCTTCAGGGTGGAGTAACTCTGCTGCTCCTTATCCTGGTGGAGGAGAGAGGTTAGGGAGGAGGAGAGGAGGGTAGGAAGGGGTGGAGCACCGGAGAGATGTGATAAAGGCTGTCTATACAAAGCTGTGTTTACATTTCTGACTAACATCCACCTTAGCAGAAACCCCAGGAGTTTGGCCAAAAAAACAGCAGCCACACTAATCTGTCTGTACTATCCAGATGTGTGTGTTCATGACACTATTACTTCACTCTATACACACACACTCCCCTGTCTCCAGGGACCACTCGGCTGTGGGGTGTGATGTGGTATTTACATTTGCCCTGGTCTGGTGTGTGTGCCTCCTGTGCTGGTCAGATCACTCTTACCCCATTAGCTGTGTGTCAGAGCATGCAGAACAACACAGCAATTAGCTTGTCTGCCTCCGCTTTCAGGCTTACCCACACGCTCACTGCCACTGTCACTTTCACCTATCAGCCCAGATCAGTCCCACCCACAAACAGTATTTATCTACTGTACCTTCTCGTAGTATTTGACGTCATACTCCAGTATGACTCCGTTGGGCTGGTCTGGTTCGTGCCACAGCAGAGTGACACTATTCTGACTTGCGTTCTCTTGTCGAATCGCAATTACCTGGGAGGGGGCTGAACAGGAAGCAAGAAACAGGAAGTACACAGACACATAAATGAATAGAGAACCAGAACAGACAGGGCAGCCCTGCATGTAAACAGCAATACAATCAAATTGAGATCATACAGAATAATGTAACTTACTGTAGCTGTTGAGCTGGTTTCTTTTTGTAGCTGTTTTTAATTCTAGGTAAACTGTATTCATTTTCTATGTAAAGTGACCTTCAGTAATAAAATGTTATGTAATAAATCCATACAGGTATCCCCTACCTGCCTGGTTCGTAGTGATGTTGACAGAGGCGAAGGGCGGCAGCTCGTTGCTCAGATGAGTCACTGCATTCATCGCTAGGATGCGGAAGGTGTAGTTGGCGTGAGCAACCAGGTTTAGAACAGTCACCCAGGGTTCGGTCAGAGAGCTCTGCCGGGGAACGAACCGCACCGGTACCGCACCGGCACGGTCCACTGTCCCTCCACCCCCTCCTCCCATCCCCCCTCCCCCACTGGTTGTCCCTGCTGTACAGTCCTCACACTGCCCCCCCTCCCCAGAACACTTCTGACAGAGCAAACTGTACAGCAGGTCACTGCGACCCCCAGAGTCCAGCGGTCGCCCCCACTCCAGATTCACTGACGTCCCGTTAACTGACGATATCACGTTTACTGGAGCTGTTGGGGGGCCTGAGGAGAGGAGAGATAGAAAAAGAGAGGGAAGAGAAGAATTAGAAGGGAGGAGAAAAAGTTAAATTTTCATATGTTTTTTCTTGCCTATCACCTGAAACAGTTTGATGTGCTTCTATATTCTCTTTCAGAAATTAAAATAGTTATTATATATAATTATGTCTAATTAGAGAGATAGGTGCAGGGTGCAGCATGTAGGGGTGTTGTGTGTGTGTGTGACGTACGTGTGCAGGGTGCAGCAAGGGTGTCGGTGGGGGCTCTGTAATGGCTGGAGTCACAGGGGCAGGAGAGGGCAGCTCTGGTCTCTGAGTGGCTTTGTAGAGGACACTTCCCACACAACCCATCACCTGCTACTGGCTTATAGAAACCCACCTCACACGCTGCATGGGGAGAGAGGAGGAGGTGAGAGGGGAGGAAAGAGGGGAGAAGAGAGAGAGAGACAGAGAGAGAGAGAGAGACAGAGACACAGAGAGAGAGAGAGAGAGAGAGAGAGAGAGAGAGAGAGAGAGAGAGAGAGAGAGAGAGAGAGAGAGAGAGAGAGAGAGAGAGAGAGAGAGAGCGAGAGAGAGAGAGAGAGAGAGAGAGGATATGCCATTTTAAAATATGCTTTGAAAATATCAGCTTTGGTCTACCACACTATTTCTAGAGTAACCCCAACAGTCAATATGTAATTGGAACCCTGCATAAAAGCACTGACTTGAGAGAAGGGGGAGAAGAAAGTTAGACTTTTTCACACACACATTTGGGCCAAAGAGGCTGTGCACTGTTGATACTCCCGTAGGGAACATTAGAATCTAGACCACGTTTCAACCTTATTCAGCACACGTACTACATATTCACTTTCAACTCTGCACTGATGAATAATACAGGCTCCTCTGATAAATATATTCTCTTTAGAATGCAGAAACAGGGTATATGGAGCTGTGGAAACAGAAACGTACTAATATATTTGGCAACATCATGGGTTCATCTTAACTGCCTCCTCAGTGAAAATTAAAAAAGGTTTGGCAAAATGTCTCTTATAGGTTAAGGATGACCTTCTTATAACCTTTTTTTGACCATTGGCTCCAAAAAATAAATAGATCAAAACATGTGTATTACACATCAAAATGTAAAAACGTTGGTAGTATAGTTGTATTGGTCAGCACTCAATGTTGTTGATGATATTTCGTTATGCCTTTCCATAATTTATGAGTCTCTAAATACGTCTTCAATTTCCAATGAACCCTGACATGTAAGAGTGTCAGTAGCATATTGATAGTGTATACCATCTGGATCACACACGCACACACACACACACGCACGCACGCACGCACGCACGCACGCACGCACGCACGCACGCACACACACACACACACACACACACACACACACACACACACACACACACACACACACACACACACACACACACACACACACACACACACACACACAGAGAGACACACACACACACACACACACACACACACACACACACACACACACACACACACACACACACACACACACACACACACACACACTGTCTGGATCACAACCAGATTAAAAGGCAGGGGCTGATATCGCACCTCTCTTTCACCGTCAGTGTCCCCCAAGGAACCAGAAACTACTTCTATTTGCAATATTTATCCCAGACTGCTTTCTCTCCTCCCTTTTATCCCGTTAATCCCACCATCCCTTGATGTTTTTTGTGAAGCTCCTGAGTTGAAAAGCAGGTCAGGATAAACATCGGAACAGCTCGCTCATCAAGGAGGGAGGCTGCTGACACTTTGAAGTCTCTGACAGATTTACCAGCTAACACACTCAGCAACACACACACACACACACACACACACACACACACACACACACACACACACACACACACACACACACACACACACACACACACACACACACACACACACACACACACACACACACACACACACACACACACACACACACACACATGCATACACAGTTAGCAATAACGATAATGCTATACACATGACACACAGCACATGCACCCAAGAACACACACACACACACACACACAAATAATGCAACAAGTAAAATTATAAACTTGGTAACACACACACACAGATAAAGGACAATTGAAAGGAGGGTTGGTGTGGATGACCCCTGATGACCTTTCAAACCTGACTCACATTGGTCTGGCACTCTGAATAAAGTGAGGAAATGAGAGAGAGAAGAGAAAGAGAGGGAGAACGAGAATGGAGAGACTAGAGACAGCGCACTGTGTGTGTGTGTGTGTGTGTGTGTGTGTGTGTGTGTGTGTGTGTGTGTGTGTGTGTGTGTGTGTGTGTGTGTGTGTGTGTGTGTGTGTGTGTGTGTGTGTGTGTGTGTGTGTGTGTGTGTGTGTGTGTGTGTGTGTGTATTGTGTGTGTGTATTGTTTGGCACGTCAGAGCCTGTCAGCCCAGTGCTGCCGATGCAGGAGTATTTGCATTACAATGAATCTTAATGGCTGTGTGCTGGCTTTGTGTGCTGACCTTGATTTATTCTCAGTATAAGTGGGTAAATAAACAACACGGTATAGAAAGAGGAGTTGGGAAAGCAAATCACAGACTTGAGGAGACTTGAGGGGGAACGGGACTGGAGGAGAGTCTTTAGTGCCACCTGGTCTTCTGGCAAAAGGTCATATAGTGCTTACTGACATACTGTACATAGCTTTAAACAACATTGAGTTAGTCAAAAGCTGGTGTGGCCAAACTCAAGCAATTTAGCCAGGCACATGTACATGCACGCTTTCGAGTTCTCTTCTGGGACCAAACAGCGGTAACTAATAAGCAGGTAAGACTGCCATGCTGGTAGGAGTGATGGATGATTGTGTCAGTAAAGTCATGTGGAAATGGGCCACTGGTGTCTGGTGTGAATCTCTCCAAACTCCTAGATGAGGCCTGTGTCCCACTCTCTGAGTTACTAATCTGACCCCATGCTTGAGGCTTTAGAATGATACACTGCACCCTCTACGGCTCTGGCCACAAGTACTGTATTGCACTATATAGAATGGAGAATCATTTTAAATACAGACATAGTCTCAAATGAGATGTCCCACTTTCAATTTAGATAAGCCTTATTGATTCAATGACTGAATCGGTCTAGGTACTGCTCAGAGCCAAATGACTGAATCGGTCTAGGTACTGCTCAGAGCCAAATGACTGAATCGGTCTAGGTACTGCTCAGAGCCAAATGACTGAATCGGTCTAGGTACTGCTCAGAGCCAAATGACTGAATCGGTCTAGGTACTGCTCAGAGCCAAATGACTGAATCGGTCTAGGTACTGCTCAGAGCCAAATGACTGAATCGGTCTAGGTACTGCTCAGAGCCAAATGACTGTGGACAGCGGAATGGATGGAGGGATGGATGGATTGTTGAGGAGTGATAGAGAATGGATGGATGGGATTGTTTTCCCTCAATGGGGGTCAGTAAAGGACAAAGAAGCTGTGATCATTTCAATAAAACACAACCATTTCACTCATACATTAATATAACAGGCGACAGCACAAAAACATTCTGAAGATATTATATTTGAAGGTAGACTGGACCATAAAAAATAAATTGGGTGTCTAATTGAACTGGGGCGGCAGGTAGCCTAGTGGTTAGAGCGTTGGGCAGGTAACCGAAAGGTTGCTAGATCGAATCCCTGAGCTGACAAGGTAGTAATATCTGGCATTCTGCCCCTGAACAAGGCAGTTAACACACTGTTCCTAGACTGTCATTGTAAATAAGAATTTGTTCTTATCTGACTTTCCTAGTTAAATAAAGGTAAAAAAGAAAATAATCTTTGTCAATTTTATCATTATTGAAATGCTTTATCATTTTGGAATGAACATTAGATCAGGTAGAATTACAGTATATACTGAACATGCAGGTGATAAAATTGCATTCTGGGTGGAAAACAAAACCAACACTATTAAAACAGTCCATTAATAACGTATACTATACGCTGGTGTTAGAAGCAATCGTGGCAGCAGTACTCTGACATCAGAGCATGACTTCATTTCACCAAGAGCTTTGCATTCCCCTGAAGAGAAATGACACATCTGAAATTGTCCAAGTGGAAAATATTTGTTTATCCCAGAGGCTGAAATATGACCAGAATATATCTGTAGATTCACTTTCCCAGCTAATTAAATGTCCTAAGTATAATAAACAGAAACACAATAAAACCAACAACTTAGAAAAAGGAGGAAAGAGAGAAACCTTTTTCTTTAAATGGCAACACAATTTTCAAAGAGTAAGAAAATGTATAGACATAATCTGATGCACAGGCCAGGAGAGTAGGCTACAGTAATTGCTGATAATAACCCATCCGATAACTCCTGCTTTCCCAGTAGGTTTAAATCAATGGCATTGATAAAGTCATCAGAAAAAGAGTGCTACACAGATCTAAACGTGTTTTCCTTTGAAAACGCCTCGTAATTACAAATCAAACTAGACCAATGCATGGTGGGTAATGAGCATTAAACTGGTGTTAATTATCCGATTGAATGGCTGTCACCATTCAACCGTGTCTGATGGAACAGAGTGGAGAGAGAGATGGGAGAGGGGTAACAGGAGAGGAAGAAAGAGAGAAAGGGGTAGAAGAGCGAGAGAGTGATACAAAGAGAGAGGTGAGGACAGTCAGAAAGAAAGGAGCGAGAGAGGTGCACAAGGAAGAGGAGGATGAGGCGGAAAGAGAGAGAGAGAAACTGGCTAGTTTCAATACCTCACAAACAAAAGGAGACTTTCAAAGAAATGTAGGGAGAGAGAGTAGACTAATGCCTGAGGCACACAGCAGGCAAATAAGAGAGGGAGAGAGAGAGAAAAAGTGAGAGAGGAGCCTTTGTCTCCTCTTTTGAGTCTGTTTCATGACTCGCTGTGAAGCATCAGAGAGGAAATTAATCAAGTGTTTTTGATTATTTATTTAATTCAAAAGGACTAAGTGGGCTGTGAGAGATGAAACAAAGACAAGAAGCATGTACGTGTCACAGCTGCCTCTACTGAGCATAAAAACATATATTCTATATATTAAGTCATATTCATTCAACATGACAGTCTTTGATAAACAGTCTCTGAGTCCAGAGCAGTCCAGTCTAAATAGAAATTCAGGGTGAAATGGATGCTGTGTCGCATTGTCTAGCTATTATCTATCTATTGTACACAGCTACTCCCCGTATATCAGTTTGACAGCCTCAAAAGTGAGCGTAGTACAGGAGTGGATGCTGTACAGCACAACCATGTACAGTTGAAGTCGGAAGTTTATATACACTTAGGTTGGAGTCATTAAAACTCGTTTTTCAACCACTCCACTCATTTCTTGTTAACAAACTATAGTTTTGACAAGTCGGTTAGGACATCTACTTTGTGCATGACACTAGTCATTTTTCCAGCAATTGTTTACAGACAGATTATTTAACTTATAATTCACTGTATCACAATTCCAGTGGGTCAGAAGTTTACAAACACTGAGTTGACTGTGCCTTTAAACAGCTTGGAAAATTCCAGAAAATTATGTCATGGCTTTAGAAGCTTCTGATAGACTAATTGACATCATTTGAGTCAATTGGAGGTGTACCTGTGGATGTATTTCAAGGCCTACCTTCAAACTCAGTGCCTATTTGCTTGACATCATGGGAAAATCAAAAGCAATCAGCCAAGACCTCAGAAAGAATTGTAGACCTCCACAAGTCTGGTTCATCCTTGGGAGCAATTTCCAAATGCCTGAAGGTACCACATTCATCTGTACAAACAATAGTACGCAAGTATAAACACCATGGGACCACGCAGCCGTCATACCGCTCAGGAAGGAGAAGCGTTCTGTATCCTAGAGATGAACGTACTTTGGTGCGAAAAGTGCAAATCAATCCCAGAACAACAGAAAAGGACCCTGTGAATGTGCTGGAGGAAACAGGTACAAAAGTATCTATATCCACAGTAAAACAAATCCTATATCGACATAACCTTAAAGACCACTCAGCAAGGAAGAAGCCACTGCTCCAAAATCGCCATAAAAAAGCCAGACTACAGTTTGCAACGGCACATGGGAACAAAGATCGGACTTTTTGGAGAAATGCCTTCTGGTCTGATGAAACAAAAATAGAACTGTTTGGCCATAATGACCATCGTTATGTTTGGAGGAAAAAGGGGGAGGCTTGCAAGCCGAAGAACACCATCCCAACTGTGAAGCACGGGGGTGGCAGCATCATGTTGTGGGGGTGCTCTGCTGCAGGAGGGACTGGTGCACTTCACAAAATAGATGGCATCATGAGGTAGGACAATTATGTGGATATATTGAAGCAACATCTCAAGACATCAGTCAGGAAGTGAAAGCTTGGTCGCAAATGGGTCTTCCAAATGGACAAAGACCCTAAGCATACTTCCAAAGTTGTGGCAAAATGGCTTAAGGACACCAAAGTCAAGGTATTGGAGTGGCCATCAGAAAGCCCTGACCTCAATCATATAGAAAATTTGTGCGCCGAACTGAAAAAGCGTGTGCGATCAAGGAGGCCTACAAAGCTGACTCAGTTACACCAGTTCTGTCAGGAGGAATGGGCCAGAATTCACCCAACTTATTGTGGGAAGCTTGTGGAAGGCTACCCGAAACGTTTGACCCAAGTTAAACAATTTAAAGGCAATGCTACCAAATACGAATTGAGTGTATGTAAACTTCTGACCCTCTGGGAATGTGATGAAAGAAATTAAAGCTGAAATAAATCTTTCTTTCTACTATTATTCTGACATTTCACATTCTTAAAATAAAGTGGTGATCCTAACTGACCTAAGACAGGGTATTGTTACTAGGCTTAAATGTCAGGAATTGTGAAAAACTGAGTTTAAATGTATTTGGCTAAGGTGTATAAACTTCCGACTGTATGTCAAAACCTCTTAATACACGGCATCCTTGGTCAACGTAATTATTCATGCAGGTTTGAAATCATTATTTCCACTCAATACATCTTTCAATGTCCATAAAGGGCAATGTGTACCTGTTGCAACCCAACTTTGTTTTGAAATAGAGCTACAGAGAATATTCAAGGTGATATAGTGACAGTGACTGTCAAAATGTCACCCTCTATTTCTGTGATGATAGTGGGTGACTCACTTGTCCCCTGCCCTCCAAGTGTGATACAAATACAGCTCCATCGATCACATTTCAGCACACGCTCACAAAGGCCATTTCAGCAGGCAGGGGTCTGAAAGAGGAGACAGCTCCTGTGCTCCCATCAGTTTAACTCAACACAGTAAAGTCAGGGCAGGAAATCATTTCATAAAGTTCTCTAACTCCCCCTAGACCCAGGCTGGCTGGCAGTGCCTCAGTGATGTCTTGTATCATGTTTTTGTACTGCCATCTTTAATAGCTGTTAGATTCAGGGCTGGACTTGGGTGGGCAGTATTGTTTAGGCCAGAGGTGGCACACACTCCATTAATAATTGACCCACTACCAACCACTCTTTATAACCAGTGTGTGTGCATGCCCATCCTTTAATACGAGATATATTGAATGCAGACAGACAGAGACCTAGACCGACAGAGTATTAAACATTAATAACATGGACTTCACTATCAGAGAACAACGGGGCTTTGTGTGTGTGTGTGTGTCTGCGCACTGAGTAAGCCCTGTTGCTTTGTGCCATGATCTGAAAGCCTATAGCTGTCCGTACCTGCTGTGGAGATACGTGCCTGACCAATCAGAATGGAAATTGGGGGGAAGTTTAAGTGACACGACGTTGCCTCCTCTGGTCCAGTTATGATTAATTCTGTTATTGCTGCTCTCTCCCTCCCTCTCTCTCTCCCTCGCTCCCTCTCCCTCCCTCTCTCTCTCCCTCGCTCCCTCTCTCCCTCTCCCTCTCTCTCTCCCTCTCTCTCTCTCTCTCCCTCTCTCTCTCTCTCTCTCTCTCCCTCTCTCTCTCTCTCTCTCTCTCTCTCTCTCCCTCTCCCTCTCTCTCTCTCTCTCTCTCTCTCTCTCTCTCTCTCTCTCTCTCTCTCTCTCTCTCTCTCTCTCTCTCTCTCTCTCTCTCTCTCTCTCTCTCTCTCTCTCTCTCTCTCTCTCTCTCTCTCTCCCTCTCTCTCTCCCTCTCCCTCTCTTCTCCTCCTCACTCACACCGCCTATGTCACAATGGCCCAGCAGTGAGAATCTTTTAATCTCCTCATCCCAGTTTAAAATGTTGGCCATAAAATAAGCGTCACACTTCTAACAATGAGGACCAGACTAACAAACAAAGACGGCTAATTAGTCCTGGCAAAATAACAACATTCCCAACTATGACACACACAAGCACAAACACACAGACACACACCCTCCCAATGCCCCCTTCTCTCCTCTCGCTGCTAGCAGCTGCTGTGGTTATCAGTGAGAATGGTGATTGTTGTTGTTGCTGTTTTAGTTTTCTTGTTGTTTTGTTTTGCACAACCCAGTCTGTCTAATGGGGGACCTGCACAAATTGCTATTGGCATGTCTGTGATACGTGTCCGTGTGCGTGTGTGTATTTGAGAGTGTATTTGAGAGAGGGTGAGAGGGTGTGTTTGTTTGGCTGTGGGTTTGCATGAGTGAGTTTAGAGTTGAGAGTTGAATAATTCCAACCGAACTAATGGTATTTGATAGGTTTATGATTAAATAATGACAATTAATTGATGAAATAATAATTTCCTTCCTGGGAGTTCACATGGAGGCGGAACACAGTTTGTATGGTGATGAAAGACTCTCTCCAAGGAGATGTTGACAGCTACTTGAGATAATGAGATCATACTGTATGTGTATGTGTGTGTGTGTGTGTGTGTGTGTGTGTGTACTCCCCTCCATGTGCATTAGAGAGTGATTTCCTGCCCCGAGGGTATCACTGTGTGTGTGGGAGTTTACGTGGCCATGTGTCAGCTAACTCAAAACAGAAGCACTGCTGATGATCACCAGTTGTTTACACGCTCACAGAAGGACACATCTAATTTGACAAGTTCATATTCCATTTCTCAGGAGATTTTTTTCAATTTGGGCTCGTATCATCTCAACTCTGCATTCCCCCTCCAGTTAATTTTGACAGTGATTATAACTATATGATACACTCAAGTGGACCTGAGCCAGAGAGTAATGAAGTTCTCACCTAATTATCTTTCGTTCTATCTATTACCTCATTTTAATGATCAGGTTTAGGCACTGGAAATACGACAACCATGATTATATCAGCCATTTATCTAATGTCCTCATTTAGATTTTAGGGTAAAGTGAAGATCATAACAGATCGAACTAGCTTCCCAGTCTGGTCTCACAGCAAAACATTATATTTAACAGAAATCTGTGTCACTCCATTTAGTATGATATGTTACTTTACGATACGTTACATTACATTGAACAGACTTTACATAGTACACGTAAATCCGGGACACTCAAATTAGTATGATGCGTTACATTAGGTATGGACAGTAGGTCACTTAAGGTAAAAAATAAAAGGAGGCTGGTTGGTTGTGGATGGGTGGGCGTATAATGTGAATGTCTAGCAACCCTAAGGTTGAGTGTTTGAATCTCATCATGGACAACTTTAGCATTTTAGCTAATTAACAACATAGCATATCATACTTCAGCAATCGAATGTAACATATCATACTAAAGCAGTCAAACGTAGCATATCATACTAAATGGGTAAATTGCAATCAAGACATTGTAGGACGTATAGGATACTATACGTCCTACAATTCGTATTGTACGACCGCTATTACATTGGTAGGCCAATGTAATGTATCCTAATGTAAAGTAACATATCATACCAAATGGAGTGGCATGAAGTTTTGTAAAATATAATACACTTTCCTCTGAGACCAAGTACAATTTAAAGTCCAATTTATCCAAAAAATATACAAATAGAGTTCTATTGTTCATCAGACCTGAAGATATTGCCACATTTGTCCGTTCGATCCTTTCTGTCAAGTATCAAGCGACTACTTATACAACAGTAGTGCCCCTCTGATGTCCCACTCCCAGCTGACTGTCAGGTGTTCCCCTCTGGAAGGACCCCAGGGACCCAGAGGTGCTTCAGGTGCTCCACCTTGACTCCCTGTCAGAGCAGGGCACACACAGCTCTTTGCCTGCTGTCTGACTGACTTGAATGTGTGAGCGTGTGTGTGTGTGCTTTTGTGCATGTGTGAGTGTGCGTGAGAGAGAGAGAGAAAAAGAAAGAGACACAAAGGGAGGGAGGGAAATGTTGACAGGCCAGTGAAAGGACAGGCAATATGAAAGGCCCCCTCCAGGGGTATTCGATCCTCTTTGTTTGATGAATTTAATAAATAATAAATGCATATTAAATTCTCGTTGTTGACTCGCAGGGCCTTTCTGTGATATTTTCTACAGAGGCACATTGACAGATAATGATCACAATATGTGGCCAAGTGTCATACTGTCTCCCTCTTTCTCTCCTTTCTCTTTCCCTTTTCTTTCCACCACACCCTCGCTCTCTCCCTCTCTTTCTCCCTCTCTACCCTACAAGATCTCACGGTTTTACCAATTTGACTTCAGATTCCAACGTTTGTCTACGTTTCTCCAAAATGTCAAATGTAGAAGTTTCAACAGTTTAGTTTGAGATATGGTTACGTTTACAACAGAAACAACTTGACTGTTAAGTTTAGGCATTAATTCCAAAACGGTTAAGGTTTGGGATAGCGTAAAAAAAAAAAAAACAAGAGACCCAAGGAGCCGGAGCTTGTGGTTTAGCGCTCACCGTTGCCCCTAGTGGCTGGTTTTAAAGTAATCTCCCAACGTCCTGGTTACCTGGACAGACGTTGCATTTAATTTTGGATCTTGAGCGTTCTGGCTGCTTTACCCTCTCTCTCTCTCTCTCTCTCTCTCTCTCTCTCTCTCTCTCTCTCTCTCTCTCTCTCTCTCTCTCTCTCTCTCTCTGAGTGACAGGGATGAGATTGTGCTGACAGGAGAGTCAAAGAGGCCCCAAACAATCCTACAATCCCTCAGTGTCTGAAGGAGCCAATAATTGTTGTCTGCTTAAGAGGGAAAAGTGACAAATTACAAGAGCTGCCAGCCGCTGTGACACACACACGCACACGCACACACACACACACACACACACACACACACACACACACACACACACACACACACACACACACACACACACACACACACACACACACACACACACACACACACACACACACACACACACACACAGAGAGAGAGCGAGAGGACTGAAAATGCAGTTCAGTCTGAGAGGAGCTGTCGGAATTGCCTGACAATTTATGTAAATATGAAAAACGAAATCTTTCACTATTATATTTTTAGGTCCCTTGGAAAGGGTAACCAAATAAAGCATTACAAAAAAAAGGCATACAGTGCCTTCGGAAAGTATACAGACCCCTTGACTTTTCCCACATTTTGTTACGTTACAGTCTTATTCTAAAATTGGATTCAATCTACACTCAATATCACATAATGACAAATTGAAAAAAATGAAATATCTTATTTACATAAGTATTCAGACCCTTTGCTATGAGACTCGAAATTGAGATCAGGTACATCCTGTTAACGTTGATCATCCTTGAGATGCTTCTACAACTTGATTGGAGTCCAGCTGTGGTAAATTAAATTGATTGAACATGATTTGGAAAGGCAGACACCTGTCTATATAAGGAAGACGGTGCATGTCAGAGCAAAAACTAAAACACGAGGTTGTAGTAAATGTCCGTAGAGCTCCGAGACAGGATTGTGTCAATGCAGAGATGTGGGAAAGAGTACCAAAACATTTCTGCAGCATTGAAGGTTCCCAAGAACACACTGGCCTCTATCATTCTTAAATGGAAGAAGTTTGGCACCACCAAGACTCTTCCTAGACTAAGCAATCGGGGGAGAAGGGCCTTAGTCAAGGAGATGACCAAGTACCTGATGGTAACTCTGACAGAGCTCCAGAGTTCCTCTGTGGAGATGGGAGAGCCAGACAGATGCCACTCCTCAGTAAAAGGCACATGATAGCGTGCTTGGAATATGCCAAAGGGCCTGATTACCAAGCGTCACGCCTGGAGGAAACCTGGCACCATCCGTACGGTGAAGCATGGTGGTGGCAGCATCATGCTGTGGGGATGTCTTTCAGCGGCAGGGTCTGGGAAACTAGTCAGGATCGAGGGAAAGATGATCAAAGCAAAGTACAGAGAGATCATTGTTGAAAACCTGCTCCAGAGCTTTCAGGACTGGGGCGAAAGTTCACCTTCCAACAGGGCAACGACTCTGAATGTCCTTGAGTGGCCCAGCCAGAGCCTGGACTTGAACCCGATCAAACATCTCTGGAGGGACCTGAATATTGCTGTGCAGCGATGCTCCCCATCCAACCTGACAGAGCTTGAGCAGATCTGCAGAGAAAATGGGAGAAACTCCGCAAATACAGGTGTGCGAAGCTTGTAGCGTCATACCCAAGTAGACTCGAGGCTGTAATCTGCCAAAGGTGCTTCAACAAAGTACTGAGTAAAGGGTCTGAATACTTACGTAAATGTGATATACTGTATATATTTATTTTTTTGCAAAAATGTAAAGAAACCTGTTTTTGCTTTGCCATTATGGTGTATTGTGTGTCAATTTTAGAGGAAGGCTGTAAACGTAACTTAACAAAATGTGGAAAAAGTAAAGGGGTTTGAATACTTTCCGAATGAACTGTATATAGAGTCCCAGTCAAAAGTTAGGACACACCTACTCATTCTTGGGCTCTTCTTTATTTTTACTATTTTCTAAATTGTAGCGTAATAGTGAAGACATCAAAACTATGAAATAACAGATATGGAATCATGTAGAAACCCAAAAAGTGTTAAACAAATCAAAATATATTTTAGATTTGAGATTCTTCAAAGTAGCCACCCTTTGCCTTGATGACAGCTTTGCACACTCTTGGCCTTCTCTCAACCAGCTTCATAAGGTAGTCACCTGGAATGTGTTTCAATTAACAGGTGTGCCTTGTTAAAAGTTAATCTGTGGAATTTTTTTCCTTCTTAATGCATTTAAGCAAATCAGTTGTGTTGTGACAGGGTAGGGGTGGTATCCAGAGATACTTCTGCTGCAGAGGATAAGTTCATTAGAGTTAACTGCACCTCAGATTGCAGACTAAATAAATGCTTCACAGAGTTCAAGTAACAGACATCTCAACATCAATTGTTCAGAGGAGACTGTGTGAATCAGGCCTTCATGGTCGAATTGCTGAATAAAAAACTCTACTAAAGGACACCAATAAGAAGAAGAGTCTTGCTTGGGCCAAGAAACACGAGCAATGGACATTAGACCAGTGGAAATCTGTCCTTTGGTCTGATGAGTCCAAATTTGAGATTTTTGGTTACAACCGCCGTGTCTTTGTGAGATGCAGAGTAGGTGAACGGATGATCTCTGCGTTCGTGGTTCCCACCATGAAGCATGGAGGAGGAGGTGTGATGGTGTGAAGGTCTGTCATGATGGGCTATTTGTAAGGGCTATTTGACCAAGAAGGAGATTGGTGGAGTGCTGCTTCAGATGACCTGGCCTCCACAATCATCCAACCTCAACCCAATTGAGATGGTTTGGGATGAGTTGGACCGCAGAGTGAAGGAAAAGCACCCAACAAGTGTTCAGCATATGTGGAAACTCCTTCAAGACTTTTGGAAAAGCATTACTCATGAAGCTGGTTGAGAGACTGCCAAGAGTGTGCAAAGACATCATCAAGGCAAAGGGTGGCTTTATGGTTGTGTATATTTTGATTTGTTTAAAACACTTTTTTGGTTACTACATGATTCCATATGTGTAATTTCATAGTTTTGATGCCTTCACTATTATTCTACAATGTAGAAAATAGTAAAAGTAAAGAAAAACTCTTAAGTGATTAGGTGTGTCCAAAACGTTGACTGGGACTGTATATATTTTATATTAAAAAAATACAAAATGTATAAGAAAATTCGGACACTTAAATTTCAAGGGCCGGTTTTCCAGATACAGATTAAGCCTAGTCATGGACTAAAAAGCACTTTCAATGGAGATTTTCTATTGAGCTTGCTTTTTAGTCCAGCACTAGGCTTAATCTGTGTCTGAGAAACTGGACCTAAATCAATGATATATTGCCCTTATTTGGCAGTTATTTTAAACTCACATTGAAGGGATGCGGTCTGTAATGTTTTAAGCATTTAGCTCATTGTCTGAATAGGCAATTGTTCTCCATAATCAATAGTTGAATTCTTTGGCCAGGCAAGTCTAGCCAGGATTGTTATTCTATATGCTAAATATTTCATTCAGCGAAGGGTCAATTGTACAGTATGTCCCTGTGTTCTGTTTCCTCATTAAATAAAGTTTCCCTAACTACAGTACTAACCCTCGGGGAAACTGGTATCCTTAGAAAAAAGGAAACTAGATGAAATTCCACAACACAGGAATTTTAAACAGATGGTGATCCACTAAAATAAGACCTCACCAATTAGATTCACTTAAAATGTGTGAAAATATGTTTGTCTGTGAAATAGAAGATCATATCATTGTTGCAGACATCATGTATTTTTTCACCATGTTTTCTGTCCAGCATGGGAATCAGTGATGTGTGTACTTAATCTCTTTCATAGATTCATAGATCTAATGCCATGCCTGCCTGGGACAAACAAAACCACTCTCACAATGTGTTTGTCAGGTTTTGGCCAGGACTGTTCTGTTTTTTTGTCACTAGATGTCCCCATTGCACCTTTTTTGTACCTTTTGTTTTTCCCTTGCTCTATTATTGTTTGCACCTGTATGTCGTTCCCTTGTTAGTATTTAATCCCTGTGTGTTCCTTAGTTCCTTGCTCAGTGTTTGTATGTTAGCACCCAGCCCCAGCCCAAGCCTTGTTGTGAACATATATTTTTCTCTTGTTGGATTTTCCAGAGGTTCTCTGGTTTTGTTCTTTTGTATTTTGGATTAGTCTTTTAGGTTTGTTTTTTCCCTTGCTGTTTTTACCACTTTGTGGATTTTCTTTGTATTTTGGAAGTTATCTATTTTTTATTAAACCACCATCTCTAGTACTGCTGTGTCTGCCTCATCTTCTGGGTTCTGCCGATTTAGTGACTGTTTCTAGCACCGGGTCCTGACAGTGTTTACTATTGCAGTGAGCTAAACCACTGAGGTAGGCCGGTGGGAGGATAAGGATCTCTTGCTTTCTCTCACTCTGCCCCTTTCTTTCCCTCTCTCTCTCATTATCTCGTTCTCTCTCCCTCCGCTTTTCTTGTCTGTCTCAGTGTCTCTCTCTCTCTCTCTCTCCCTCTCTCCCTCTGTCTGTTTCACTTTCTCGCTGTCTCTGTCTCTCTGTCGCTCTGTTTGTGTCTGTGTGTCTCCCCCCACCCTCTGTAACAAGGTCAGATAGGCTGGTTGACTTGAGTGAATGTAATCAGGCTAAGTGTGTGTGTCCCGTATCAGTGTGTCCTCAGTCGCTCTCTCTGTATCTCTCTGTATCTCTCTGTATGGGATTGAACCACTTTACTTCATTCTCCCCTAGCTGTCAAAAGCCCTGGGGCGGGCTAGCACACACGCACACACGCACACACGCACACACGCACACACGCACACACACACACACACACACACTGCAGTGACATGCTCTATTTTGAATGTCACTTTTAGCGTGACAAGGGAGCTGTCGACCAGCCTTCTATATCAAAGTGAGGGATCCGTCTCTTCTCTCCTCTTCCATTCTCTTCTTTCTTCTCCCTCTATCTTCCTCTTCACCTTCTTCTATTTCCTCCCTGACACTTTTTAAGTGACATCACACAATCCTTCACGTAGAAGATCTCATGCTCACACACATGCAGACACACATACAGTGGGGCAAAAAAGTATTTAGTCAGCCACCAATTGTGCAAGTTCTCCCACTTAAAAAGATGAGAGGCCTGTAATTTTCATCATAGGTACACTTCAACTATGACAGACAAAATGAGAAGAAAAAAATCCTGGATTTTTAATGAATATAAGTATTTGGTCAATAACAAAAGTTTCTCAATACTTTGTTATATACCCTTTGTTGGCAATGACAGAGGTCAAACGTTTTCTGTAAGTCTTCACAAGGTTTTCACACACTGTTGCTGGTATTTTGGCCCATTCCTCCATGCACATCTCCTCTAGAGCAGTGATGTTTTGGGGCTGTTGCTGGGCAACACGGACTTTCAACTCCCTCCAAAGATTTTCTATGGGGTTGAGATCTGGAGACTGGCTAGGCCACTCCAGGACCTTGAAATGCTTCTTACGAAGCCACTCCTTCGTTGCCCGGGCGGTGTGTTTGGGATCATTGTCATGCTGAAAGACCCAGCCACGTTTCATCTTCAATGCCCTTGCTGATGGAAGGAGGTTTTCACTCAAAATCTCACGATAGATGGGCCCATTCATTCTGTCCTTTACACGGATCAGTCGTCCTGGTCCCTTTGCAGAAAAACAGCCCCAAAGCATGATGTTTCCACCCCCATGCTTCACAGTAGGTATGGTGTTCTTTGGATGCAACTCAGCATTCTTTGTCCTCCAAACACGACGAGTTGAGTTTTTACCAAAAAGTTATATTTTGGTTTCATCTGACCATATGACATTCTCCCAATCTTCTTCTGGATCATCCAAATGTCTCTAGCAAACTTCAGACGGGCCTGGACATGTACTGGCTTAAGCAGGGGGACACGTCTGGCACGGCAGGATTTGAGTCCCTGGCGGCGTAGTGTGTTACTGATGGTAGGCTTTGTTACTTTGGTCCCAGCTCTCTGCAGGTCATTCACTAGGTCCCCCCGTGTGGTTCTGGGATTTTTGCTCACCGTTCTTGTGATCATTTTGACCCCATGGGGCGAGATCTTGCGTGGAGCCCCAGATCGAGGGAGATTATCAGTGGTCTTGTATGTCTTCCATTTCCTAATAATTGCTCCCACAGTTGATTTCTTCAAACCAAGCTGCTTACCTATTTCAGATTCAGTCTTCCCAGCCTGGTGCAGGTCTACAATTTTGTTTCTGGTGTCCTTTGACAGCTCTTTGGTCTTGGCCATAGTGGAGTTTGGAGTGTGACTGTTTGAGGTTGTGGACAGGTGTCTTTTATACTGATAACAAGTTCAAACAGGTGCCATTAATACAGGTAACGAGTGGAGGACAGAGGAGCCTCTTAAAGAAGAAGTTACAGGTCTGTGAGAGACAGAAATCTTGCTTGTTTGTAGGTGACCAAATACTTATTTTCCACCATAATTTGCAAATAAATTCATTAAAAATCCTACAATGTGATTTTCTGGATTTTTTTTCTCATTTTGTCTGTCATAGTTGAAGTGTACCTGTGATGAAAATTACAGGCCTCTCTCATCTTTTTAAGTGGGAGAACTTGCACAATTGGTGGCTGACTAAATACCTTTTTGCCTCATTGTATGTGTCTCTAATACGGTCATACATTTGACAGGAGGTTAGGAAGTGCAGCTGTTTCCACCTCATTTTGTGGGCAGTGTGCACATAGCCTGTCTTCTCTTGAGAGCCAGGTCTGCCTTCGACGGCCTTTCCCAATAGCAAGGCTATGCTCACTGAGTCTGTACATAGTCAAAGCTTTCCTTAATTCTGTCACTGTGTACTCTCTGTTTATGGTCAAATACAATTCTAGTTTGCTCTGTTTTTCTGTCAAATTGTTTCCTATGTGTCAAGAAAATTATATTTTGTTTTTCTACTTATTTGGTTGGTGTCATGCACTGATCTGTTTCACCTGTCCTTGTGATTGTCTCCACCACCTCCAGGCGTCGCTTATTTTCCCTGGTGTATTTATCCCTGTGTTTCCTGTCTCTCTGTGCCAGTTCGTCTTGTATGTTCAAGTCAGCCAGCGTGTTTTTCCCGTGCTCCTGCTTTTCTATTCTCTTTTACTAGTGCTCCCGGTTTTAACCTTTGCCTGTTTTTCTGGACTCCATTCCCGCCTGCCTGACCATTCTGCCTGCCCTGACCTCGAGTCTGCCTGCCATTCTGTACCTCTGGAACTCTGAACTGGTTTTGACCTTTTGCCTGTCCACGACCATTCTCTTGCCTTCCCCTTTTGGATTGTTAATAAACATCTTGGACTCTAACCATCTGCCTCCTGTGTCTGCATCTTGCCTTTATAGTTGGGTCTAATTGTTTTGCTGTCCTGGGGCTCTGTGGGGTCTGTTTGTGAACAGAGCCTCAGGACCAGCTTGCTTAGGGGACTCTTCTCCAGGTTCATCTCTCTGTAGGTGATGCCTTTGTTATGGAAGGTTTGGGAATCGCTTCATTTTAGGTGGTTGTAGAATTTAACATCTCTTTTCTGGATTTTGATAATTAGCGGGTATCTGCTTAATTCTGCTCTGCATGCATTATTTTGTGTTTAACGTTGTACAAGGAATATCATTTTGCATAATTCTCAATTTGGTGTTTGTCGCATTTTGTGAATTCTTGGTTGGTTAGCGTACCCCAGACTTCACAATCATAAAGGGCAATGGGTTCTAAAACCAAAAATGATGCAGAAAAATTAATCCATGCTTTTGTTCCTTCTAGGTTAGACTACTGCAATGCTCTACTTTCCGGCTACCCGGATAAAGCACTAAATAAACTTCAGTTAGTGCTAAATACGGCTGCTAGAATCCTGACTAGAACCAAAAAAAATTATCATATTACTCCAGTGCTAGCCTCCCTACACTGGCTTCCTGTTAAGGCAAGGGCTGATTTCAAGGTTTTACTGCTAACCTACAAAGCATTACATGGGCTTGCTCCTACCTATCTTTCCGATTTGGTCCTGCCGTACATACCTACACGTACGCTACGGTCACAAGACGCAGGCTTCCTAATTGTCCTTAGAATTTCTAAGCAAACAGCTGGAGGCAGGGCTTTCTCCTATAGAGCTCCATTTTTATGGAATGGTCTGCCTACCCATGTGAGAGACGCAGACTCGGTCTCAACCTTTAAGTCTTTACTGAAGACTTCAGTAGGTCATATGATTGAGTGTAGTCTGGCCCAGGAGTGTGAAGGGGAACGGAAAGGCTCTGGAGCAACGAACCGCCCTTGCTGTCTCTGCCTGGCCGGTTCCCCTCTCTCCACTGGGATTCTCTGCCTCTAACCCTATTACAGGGGCTGAGTCACTGGCTTACTGGTACTCTTCCATGCCGTCCCTAGGAGGGGTGCGTCACTTGAGTGGGTTGAGTCACTGACGTGATCTTCCTGTCTGGGTTGGACCCCCCCTTGGCTTGTGCCGTGGCGGCATACTTGTTTGTTTACATGGATTTTATAATGTTGTATATTTTTCTCCCAACACCACTTTCCATTAATTTGTATAGCAGGCCCTCATTCCAAATTGAGTCGAAAGCTCTTTTGAAATCAACAAAGAATGAGAAGACTTTGCCTTTGTTTTGGTTTGTTTGTTTGTCAATTGGGTGTGCAGGGTGAATACGTGGTCTGTTGCACGGTAATTTGGTAAAAAGCCAATTTGACATTTGCTCAGTACATTGTTCTCGCTGAGGAAATGTACGAGTCAGCTGTTAATGGTAACGCAGAGGATTTTCCCAAGGTTGATGTTGACGCATATCCCACGGTAGTTACTAGGGTAAAATTTGTCTCCACTTTTGTGGATTGTGGTAATCAGTCCTTGGTTACAAATATTGGGGAATATGCCAGAGCTGAGGATGATGTTACAAAGTTTAAGTATAGCCAATTGGAATTTGTGGTCTGTATATTTTATCACTTCATTTAGGATACCACCAACCCCACAGATCTTTTCAGGTTGGAGTGGGTTTGTATTTTGTCTTGTAGTTCATTCAATGTAATTGGATCAACTTTAATAGTTGATTCTAAAATTTGTTTTTGATCATGTACAGTACCAGTCTGGACACACTTTGGACACACATAATCATTCAAGGGTTTTTCTTCATTTTTACTATTTTCTACATTGTAGAATAATAGTGAAGACATCAAATCAATGAAATAATACATATGGAATCATGTAGTAACCAAAAAAGTGTTAAACAAATCAAAATATATTTTATATTAGAGATTCTTCAAAGTAATCACCATTTGTCTTTGACAGCTTTGCACACTCTCTCTCAACCAGCTTCACCTGGAATGCTTTTCCAACAGTCTTGAAGGAGTTCCCACATATGCTGAGCACTTGTTGGTTGCTTTTCCTTCACCCTGCGGTCCAACTCATCCGAAACCATCTCAATTGGGTTGAGGTCGGGTGATTGTGGAGGCCAGGTCATCTGAAGCAGCACTCCATCACTCTCCTTCTTAGTCAAATAGCCCTTACACAGCCTGAAGGTGTGTTGGGTCATTGTCCTGTTGAAAAACAAATGAATGTCCCACCAAGCACAAACCAGATGGGATGTCGTATCACTGCAGAATGCTGTGGTAGCCATACTGGTTAAGTGTGCCTTGAATTATAAATACATCACAGACAGTGTCACCAGCAAAGCACCCCCACACCATCACACCTCCTCCTCCTCCGTGCTTCACGGTGGGAACCACACACGCAGAGATCATCCGTTCATCTACTCTGCATCTCACAAAGACACAGCGGTTGGAACCAAAAATCTTACATTTGGACTCATCAGACCAAAGGACAGATATCCACTGGTCTAATGTCCATTGCCCGTGTTTCTTGGCTCAGGCATGACTCTTCTTCTTATTGGTGTCCTTTAGTGGTGGTTTCTTTGCAGCAATTTGACCATGAGGGCCTGATTCACGCAGTCTCCTCTGAACAGTTGATGTTGAGATGTGTCTGTTTCTTGAACTCAGCATTTCATTGGGCTGCAATTTCTGAGGCTGATAACTCTAATGAACTTATCTTCTGCAGCAGAGGTAACTCTGGATCTTCCTTTCCTGTGGCGGTCCTCATGAGAGCCAGTTTCATCATAGCGCTTGATGGTTTTTGCGACTGCACTTGAAGAAACTTTCAAAGTTTCATGACCTTCATATCTTAAAGTAATGATGGACTGTCATTTCTCTTTGCTTATTTGAGCTGTTCTTGAGATAATATGGACTTGGTCTTTTACCAAATAGGGCTATCTTCTGTTTACCACGCCTACCTTGTCACAACACAACTGATTGGCTTGAGGATTCCCTGCACCATTACTGTCCCAGACTTGTACACATTGACAGAGATTGTTTCAATTTCCTTAATGTATAGTTTTCTGAGTTTCCACCCTGGGCCAATACCCTCTCTCTTGAAATACTCTTGATACTGTGCCATGCCAGGGGATGGTCTGTGTGGAAAATGAAGTTGCTTACATTCCCCTCTTTGTAGCAGTCTGCAAATAGGTTCTCTACATGTCCTTGAGGCGCTTTGTTTCTCTCTCTCTCTCTCTCTCTCTCTCTCTCTCTCTCTCTCTCTCTCTCTCTCTCTCTCTCTCTCTCTCTCTCTCTCTCAATCGGCTGTCAGCGTGCTCCGCGTCTGACTACAATATCCGACATTTGTCCAGGGGAGGGATAAACGTCAAATTTTGACAGTTAAGTTGATGCGTTAATTCCGAATGGTTAAGGTTTGGGACAAGGTTAAAATGAAGGGATGCAAAAATGAGTGCCTAAGACTGGAATTGAACACGCAGCCCTCGGGGTCAGAGCTCAAAGTGTACGCCCATCTGCCATCTCCGTCCACAAAGCCCTAGCAAACCGCAACCCTACTTGATGGTAATAGCGCTCAATGTTTCCCCTTGCGGCTGGTTTTGAAGGTATCTCCTGACGTCCTGGGACCTGAAAGGACGTTGATTATCGTCTTGGATTTCGAGCGACCTGGCTGGTCTCGTCTCGTGTCCTGGGATGTGCGTGACTGGAGAGAGGTGAATTAGCACAGTGACCCAGTTAGGTCACAGAGAGAAGAGTCCTCTGCACACACAAATGCAGCACACACGCACAGCAGCACACACGCTTGTGCGCACACACACACACATACACATGTCAGCCCACTACTACAGCTACTGCAGCTACCACAAGGACTAGGCACTATTGTAATGCTATATGTTTATGTCTTGACTATACACAAATGGAGAGATTCACGAGACAAGCATCTAAAACATAAACTAAAACATTTTCTAGCTGACTGCTTTTCTGCATACATATTGATCTGAGTGCTAATGGGAGCCGCCAACTAATTATGGAAAGCGTGAGTGTCTACCCGCCGCAACACACACAAACACATAAGTTCCCTTCATCTCTCTGTGTGTGTTTGTGTGTGTGCCAAGAGCCGTCTATGCCTTGCTCCCCAGGAGAGTGTGTTTCCTTCAGGGCGTAAACAGGTATGTAGATGAGAGAAGATGTGTGTGTGTGTGTGTGTGTGTGTGTGTGTGTGTGTGTGTGTGTGTGTGTGTGTGTGTGTGTGTGTGTGTGTGTGTGTGTGTGTGTGTGTGTGTGTGTGTGTGTGTGTGTGTGTGTGTGTGTGTGTGTGTGTGTGTGTGTGTGAGAGAAACAAGACAGGTGAACCAGTGTTCCGTACCTCATTCGCCTCGTTTGGCACATTTAGCTGACGGAATGCTTCTAATGTTTAATTATCCAGGGGAAGTGATTAATAGTTTTTAATTACCGTAACCCTGTTCACCTAAAATATACACTGGTCCCTAAATGAGGTCAGTCCATCAGAGAAAATGAACAACACAAAAATTAAAAAGAGTCAAGAAAATTAAAAAAGACGATTTTTTTCCCATGACTCACCACAGCTTATCATCTTAAAAGTAGTCAGGACTTGAGCTATTCAACCAAACCATCCATCAACTCAACCACACAAAACACACAGAAAACATCCAAGGCTGAAAATTGACCACAAATGCACAGATTGAGCACAGGTAGGGCAAAGTATAGATAAAGTAATGCACTACAGTAACATAATGTAAAACAAGGTAGTCTAACACAACATCAGTGACCCAGAGTGTGACTCACCGATGCAGGACTCCCTGTGCTCCTCGAACCCTGCACTGCAGACACACCTCCCGATGGGCACCAGCCACTCCCCCTCGGCGCTGCAGTACATCTTGGGCGTGTCTCTCTCCTCGGCGTGGTCCACACACTGACCCCTGACCTCCACCAGGGAGGAGGAGTCAGCGCCCGTCACCACGTCAGTGAACACGGCCAGGTTGCGGCCCACGCCCGAGCAGCGCTTGTAGTACACCCTCACAGAGGTCAGGGCGATGCACGCCCCGATGTCCTGGAAGGCCAGGTAGAAGCCTCGTCTAGTGAGGGGGCCCACACCTCGAACCTGGAGGAGAAGGAGAGGACATTACCTCTCAATGATTCATCAAAAATTATGTAAAAGTGGGAGCAAAGTAAAATGTGGCACTGTGAAAGGCATGAGATCAGGTGAAGACAACTACTTTCAGCACCATGGAGAGCTCCACTCACTTTAGCACCATGCTGGCTAAGATGTAGAAATCAACAATGCTCACTCAAAACAAGTCATTTTCCAAGTCTATATCAACTAACATAATTTTGCACTTTGATTTCTTTTTTTAAAATATTTTTTTGTTTGTTGGTATTTTACCCCCTTATTTGTGATATTCAATAACGATCTTGTCTCATTGCTGCAACTTCCCAATGGGCTCAGGAGACGCGAAGGACGAGTCATGCGTCTTCCGAAACATGACCTGCCAAACCAGGCTTCTTAACACCTCCCACTTAACCTGGAAGCCAGCTGGACCAATGTGTTGGAGGAAACACCGTCCAACTGACGACCAAAGTCAGCGTGCAGGCACCCGGCCCGCCACAAGGAGTCGCTAGAGCGCAATGAGCCAAGTAAAGCCCCCTCGGCCAAACCCTCCCCTAACCCGGATGACGCTGGGCCAATTGTCGCCCTATGGGACTCCCGGTCACGGGCGGTTGTGATACAGCCTGGGATCAAACCCAGGTCTGTAGTGACGCCTCTAGCACTGCGATGCAGTGCATTAGACGGCTGTGCCACTCGGGAGGCCTGCACTTTGGTTTCTAATAAGTGAGCGAACCTCAGTGTTGAGTTTGAGTCTCCTGACTCCCAGGTCCACTCCAGTGAAGCTCTCATCAGCAGCGATGGTGTCGATCTTGGTGAACTGGGTCTCTTTTATGGCCGTGCCCACCGCTCGGTCTGACTCATAGTAGTACAGGTTAAATGTCTCCTGTTAATCAGATAACAGATCACATGCACAGAGTTGTTTACAGGTTTACTGGGAGAAGAGACATCAAATTGTCAATGATGAGGAAATAAAGGACTGCACTCCTGAAAGGTTATTTAATAAAATAAATCTGTTTCTCTTTTTTGATGAGACATATAGAAATGACCAAGCCAACAAGTTGCGTTTTAGGTGTCAAGGTCTAAATCAGGGATCATCACTTAGATTCAGCCTCGGGCCGAATTTTTTCTTGAGTGGATGGTCAGGGATCCAGAACATAATTAAGCAACAAGGCCTGGGGGTGTGGTATATGGCCAATATACCACAGCTAAGGGCTGTTCATATGCACAATGCAACATGGAGTGCCTGGATACAGCCCTCAGCTGTGGATATTGGCCATACACCACAAACCCCCAAGGTGCCTTATTGCTATTATAAACTGGTTACCAACTTAATTAGAACATTTGTTTTTTCATACCTGTGGAATACGATCTGATATACCACGGCTTTCAGACAATCAGCATTCAGGGTTCGAACCACCCAGTTTATAATTACAAATAATTTGTTGACTGCACAGGAATTTGTAGAGACAAGGGAAACTGTTGCTCATAAAACCCCAGCAACGTTGCAGTTCTTGACACACTCAAACCCTGTGAGCCTGGCACCTACTACCATACCCCGTTCAAAAGCAATTAAATATTTTGTCTTGCCCATTTACCCTCTTAACAGCACACATACACAATCCATGTCTCAATTGTCTCAAGTGTTAAAAATCGTTCTTTGACCTCCTCACTTTCATCGACACCAGGTATTCCCAAACCAGGGGTACGCGCAATGCCGTCGGGGGTACGCCAATTTTTTTTTTTTTACATTTTTCTTCACATTTTCAGACAGTACATTTATATTTTCCAACAGAGCTATACATTTGGGGGGTTTTCTCGCCTGATTCGCCTCATTTCACTGCCAACAATATAATTAAACCATCTAGTGTTCAGCGAAATAACAACACAATGTCAAATACAGGTAGCCTAGTCAAAAAATGTAACATCCAATTACATTACCTTACTCTCTTGCAGGAAAACTTCACTCTTTACCATACCAATTTGAAAATTAAGCCACGGGAGTTTTTTGAGCATGAATAAAGACGACTTTCGAGTAGTAAGACATGTAGAAAAGCAACAGATACCATTAATAAGAAGGGGCTAGAAGCAACTTATATGGTGAGCTACCGAGTGGCTAGAACAGGCAAGCCCCATACTATTGTGGAGGACTTAATTATTCATGCTGCCATGGATATGGCTGGGACAATGCTGGGGGAAAAGGCCCAAAAAACTATACAGACAATTCCTTCATCAAACAACACTGTTTCACGACGCATCAGTGACATGGCAGGAGATGTTTTGAAACAATTACTGCTTCGCATACAAGCCAGTGAATTCAATGCGTTACAGCTGGATGAGTCAACAGACGTGGCGGGCCTGGAACAGCTCCTGGTATATGTCTGTTACGTTTATGGGGGGTCAATTAAGGAAGACATCCTCTTCTGCAAACCACTGGAAACCAAGACAACAGGAGAGGATTTTTTAAAGTACTGGACAGCTTTGTGTCATCAAATGGACTTTGGTGGTCAAGATGTGTTGGTATCTGTACTGATGTCACAAAAGCCATGACAGGGAGACATAGTGGAGTGGTAACGCGCGTGCAAGCAGTTGCTCCCGACGCCTCTTGGGTACACTGCAGCATCCACCGAGAGGCTCTTGCTGCCAAGGGAATGCCTGACAGCTTGAAAGACGTTTTGGACACTGCAGTGAAACTGGTTAACTTTGTTAAAGCAAGGCCCCTGGACTCTTGTGTATTTTCTGCACTATGCAATGATATGGGCAGCGACGTTTTTTTGAATTGATAGACGAGCTTAAAGTTTTCTTAACTGACCATCCTCTTCACTTGTCTGACTGCTTGTATGATGATGAGTTTCTCACACGACTGGTTTATCTGGGTGGTGTTTTTTCTCGCCTGAAGGATATATGATTACAGGGACTCTCTGCAAATATATTCAATGTGCAGGACAAAATTAAGACTATGATTAAGAAGTTGGAGCTCTTCTCTGTCTGCATTGACAAGGACAACACATAGGTCTTTCCATCATTGTATGATATTTAGTGTGCAAATGAACTCAAGCTTACGGACAATGTCAAAAGTGATATGGTGAAGCACCTGAGTGATCTGGGTGCGCAATTACGCATGTACTTTCCCAAAGCGGACGACACAAACAACTGGATTCGTTATCCCTTTCCTGCCCTGCCTCTAGTCCACTAACCGATATCTGAACAAGAGGTCCTCATCGAAATTGCAACAAGCGGTTCTGTGAAAATTGAATTTAATCAGAAGCCACTGCTAGATTTCTGGATAGCGCTGCGCTCAGAGTATCTTGCCTTGGCAAATTGCGCTGTTAAGACACTGATGCCCTTTGCCACCACATACCTATATGAGAGTGGATTCTCGGCCCTCACTAGCATAACAACTAAACACAGGCACAGACTGTGTGTGGAAAATGATTTAAGACAGACTCTCTCCAATACAACCCAACATTGCAGAGTTATGTGCATCCTTTCAAGCACACCCTTCTCATTAACCTGTGGTGAGTTATTCACAATTTCTGATTAACAAATAAGGTTTTATATGTAAGATGGCTAAATAAAGAGCAAAATTATTGATTATTATTATATTATTATTTGTGCCCTAGTCCTATAAGAGCTCTTTGTCACTTCCCACGAGCCGGGTTGTGACAAAAACTCACACTCATTCTTATGTTTAATAAATGTATTGTATAGTGTGTGTGTGGCAGGCTTACAATGATGGTAAAAAACAACATTTGAGAGTGAGCTGACCCTGGTACGCAGCTGGAGGTTGAACGTTTGAAGGAGTACGGGACTATAAAAGTTTGGGAACTACTGATCTGCACTGATGGAAGTGGATTTAACAGGTGACATCAATAAGGGATTCACCTGGACAGTCTATGTCATGGAAAGAGCAGGTGTTCTTAATGTTTTGTATACTCAGTGTAGATCTCTCTATTATGTGAGGGAATACTTTGGAACATACAGTATTTCCAATATTAAAATCACTTGGAGCTGATTTGCTGGTGTTTTTACAATCTTAATGTCCAACAATAAAAATAAATAAATTGGGGAAGTTGGTGAACCCTTGTCTAAATCTTCTCCCCCTCTGTCACCTGTCTTACTCTTTCCCCCCTCCATCTTGTACCTTGCAGGTTCCCAGGACTCCAGGCATGCTGTTACAGTCCCGGAGGGTGAACTTGACCTCAATGTAGATCCTCCTGGCTCCGTCACGAGCGATCCAGCCTGTCCTCAGCCAGTTGTTCTGACTGGGACTCATCACGTTACACACCTGGTACGTGTGGATGGGGCTGAAATACTCATCCATCTCATTGATGGAATCCCACTGCAGGAAGAGGAGAGGAAGATGCAGGAGGGAGAAAGAGGGGTGAGGGGTTAAGAGAAAATGTTAGACAAGAAGGGAGAGGGAAACAGTCCTGTTCAATCTAATGTAGAGAATACCCACACTCCATTTTCTGTGTAAGTAGTTACTAAAATATATTTAGATTGAAACTTGTTTTCTCAGAAAAAAAAATATATTCATGACTTATTCCAGAAAACTTGTATAAAGCAGTGCAGGCTGAGTAGCATCATAGGATGAACAGCCATGTCAGTCAGGCAGATCTGCTACAGTAACAGCATGGTTACGCTTACATCCACAGCTCCCAGTAATAGCATCAGTCAGAAACACACTGTGTCTGTGACAGTGTTGTTTGTGTTGTAATATGGAGACAGACATCTATACAACGTGCATATCAATTGCATATCAGCTCTAAGTGACTATTTCCGTAACGAGCGGACACTCTGTGTTTGATACACAACAACATTCCCTCTCTAAAAGCCGGATGTTCCACTGTATATCTGCAGCAATGCATCAATGCCTTCTCTCAGTATGCGTTATATGTAAAGATTGTTATGGGCTCCCGAGTGGCGCAGCGGTCTAAGGCACTGCATCTCAGTGCAAGAGGCGACACTATAGTCCCTGATTCGAATCCAGGCGTAATCACATCCGGCCGTGATTGGTCCCATAGTGCGGTGCACTATTGGTCCAGCGTTGTCCAGATTTGGCTGGGGTAGGCCGTCATTGTGAATAAGAATTTGTTCTTAACTGACTTACCTAGTTAAATAAAAAAAATTGATAAATGTGTTATGATTAGCCTAGCTGTCTAGAGTAGCTACAAGTCGTGACAGAGAGGTCTTCATCCACACACCTGTAGATTACTGTAATGACACCTAGATAGGGGTGTATAGGCTTTCTGCTGCCAATGAACTCATAACCCCTGGTATTCGTGCGTGCCTGCCTCTATCCAGATGTGACCAGGAATAGTAGACTGGTAACAATTAAGTACCTTACTGTGATTGTTTTCAATTAAAATTGTAAAACATTAACAAAAATAGGTTCTTAGCAAAGAGCAATTTCTCAAGCAAGAATTTTGCTAGGGCTGTCTGGGAGTGGTCTAAGTGAGGAGGGGAAAACTGAAAATGAGCTGTCATTGGCAGAGAGATTTAGAACTCAATCTTATTGGTTTATTATCTCATTTATCGCCTGGTTATGGCACCAGGCAGGCCAAAACTCCATCTCACCAGAACATGCTGAAATTTCAGGCAGTCTTTTCACACAGGTCCTATACTAAAAAGGTATTATCATAATTTTCGCAATTTCACAGCATTATTCTAACGTCATAATGTGGAAATATATATAAAACACAGGCAAATCATGTTTTTGACTGTAGTGGGCCTTTAAGGTTGCCTCCAGATAACATATATACAACTGCAGCATGGGTTCAAATCCAGCTCACTGCTATTTCAGCACATGAAGAGCGGGACTGCCCCACACTGCTGCTACTAAACACATACGCAACCACGAACACACACAGTGCTACAGACAAAGTACTATTCCAAGTCCGCATTCAAAAGTAGGCCTGTTCCTACTTCAAAACATTCAAGAGATGTAGATGTAGAACCCAGGTCAAACAGAGTAATTGACAATGAGGTTGGGAGGTGGTTTTTGTCCTATTTGATAGAATTCCTCAACGGTTAGCAAAAATGATTGTTTTCATGTTACAGTTTGAGAATCTAGAGAGTCTAGAGAATAAAAGAGAGAGGGAGAGAGAGAGTGAGAAAGAGAGAGAGAGGGAGAGAGAGAGTGAGAAAGAGAGAGAGAGGGAGAGAGAGAAAGAGAGAGAGAGTGTGCATGCGTGTGTGTCCATCCCTGGGGCTTAGAGAGTTCCTCCCGAGCTGAATGCATTATGTGAGTGTCTGAGTAATTGAAAGGGAAAGAGTTGACCTGGGCAGAGCTTTTGGCCGGAGTCAAATGAACTTGGCTCCAGCTAAGAAGACTGGTCTTCCCAAAGAGATCCACCACCTCCCTCCTCACCCCTCCTCCCCCGAGGCAGCACCACAGAGAAATCAATGCAGTAATTAAGATCTTGGAAGTCTCACCCGTCTCACCCCTTTCACCCCCTCCTCCCCTCATCTTATCTGCTAAATTAAAATCGTCCTTGAACTCATGAAGCCCTGCTCTAATTAGCCGATCTAGGACCTCTCTATCTCTCTCATTATCCCTTCTTCCCATTAACATCTTCTTTCACACTCTTCTTTACTTGGGAAATGCATATTTCTGCTGGAGAGAACTTGGAGCAGAAGGGTGTTTTCACATAATGAATCAGACACACCTGGGGCGGTTCCTTGGCACGTTTGTGACACTTTGAGAACAGGTGATGTGAATAGATTATGAGCCGTATGGGATAAATGAGAAGGCAATATGTTGTGACAGTAGGATAAAGGGTTAAAGAGACTGGCTGCTGTCAGCTCTACTGAGTGTTCCATGGACTGTTTGTTTGCCTAAGTAACAGGGAGATTAGATGACTATCGCCACGACAAAACATATATAAACGGACACAGAGACGAGTGGTGCTGGGTTTTTGAGAGAGAGAGAACATTTCCTGCCTGCCAACCCAGACAATTTCCCATCAGGATACATCAGATGTGGCAGCCACAGACAACACACTTGTCCCACTCTCTCTCTCTCACACACACACACACACACACACACACACACACACACACACACACACACACACACACACACACACACACACACACACACACACACACACACACACACACACACACACACACACACACACACACACACACACACACACGACAGACAGACAGACAGACAGACAGACAGACAGACAGACAGACAGACAGACAGACAGACAGACAGACAGACAGACAGACAGACAGACAGACAGACAGACAGACAGACAGACAGACAGACAGACAGACACTGTCAGCTCACTAAATTACTTTTGTTGACACTAACATTGTATCTATATTACACAACAACATCAACATGTGCTTGTGTTTCAATAAAGATTAAGCCGGGTGCACCAGATCCACAGACATACAGTACATGTATAACCACATAGAACCACAGACACACAGTACATGTATAACCACATAGAACCACAGACACACAGTACATGTATAACCACATAGAACCACAGACATACAGTACATGTATAACCACATAGAACCACAGACATACAGTACATGTATAACCACATAGAACCACAGACATACAGTACATGTATAACCACATAGAACCACAGACATACAGTACATGTATAACCACATAGAACCACAGACATACAGTACATGTATAACCACATAGAACCACAGACATACAGTACATGTATAGCCACATAGATCCACAGACATACAGTACATGTATAACCACATAGAACCACAGACATACAGTACATGTATAACCACATAGAACCACAGACATACAGTACATGTATAACCACATAGAACCACAGACATACAGTACATGTATAACCACATAGAACCACAGACATACAGTACATGTATAACCACATAGAACCACAGACACACAGTACATGTATAACCACATAGAACCACAGACATACAGTACATGTATAACCACATAGAACCACAGACACACAGTACATGTATAACCACATAGAACCACAGACACACAGTACATGTATAACCACATAGAACCACAGACATACAGTACATGTATAACCACATAGAATCACAGACATACAGTACATGTATAACCACATAGAACCACAGACATACAGTACATGTATAACCACAATGAACCAAAGACATACAGTACATGTATAACCACATAGAACCACAGACATACAGTACATGTATAACTACATAGAACCACAGACATACAGTACATGTATAACCACATAGAACCACAGACATACAGTACATGTATAACCACAATGAACCACAGACATACAGTACATGTATAACCACATAGAACCACAGACATACAGTACATGTATAACCACATAGAACCACAGACATACAGTACATGTATAACCACAACGAACCACAGACATACAGTACATGTATAACCACATAGAACCACAGACATACGGTACATGTATAACCACATAGAACCACAGACATACAGTACATGTATAACCACATAGAACCACAGACATACAGTACATGTATAACCACATAGAACCACAGACATACAGTACATGTATAACCACAATGAACCACAGACATACAGTACATGTATAACCACATAGAACCACAGACATACAGTACATGTATAATCCACATAGAACCACAGACATACAGTACATGTATAACCACATAGATCCACAGACATACAGTACATGTATAACCACATAGAACCACAGACATACAGTACATGTATAACCACATAGAACCACAGACATACAGTACATGTATAACCACATAGAACCACAGACATACAGTACATGTATAACTACATAGAACCACAGACATACAGTACATGTATAACCACATAGAACCACAGACATACAGTACATGTATAACCACATAGAACCACAGACATACAGTACATGTATAACCACATAGAACCACAGACATACAGTACATGTATAACCACATAGAACCACAGACATACAGTACATGTATAACCACATAGAACCACAGACATACAGTACATGTATAACTACATAGAACCACAGACATACAGTACATGTATAACCGCATAGAACCACAGACATACAGTACATGTATAACCACATAGAACCACAGACATACAGTACATGTATAACCACATAGAACCACAGACATACAGTACATGTATAACCACATAGAACCACATACATACAGTACATGTATAACCACATAGAACCACAGACATACGGTACATGTATAACCACATAGAACCACAGACATACAGTACATGTATAACCACATAGATCCACAGACATACGGTACATGTATAACTACATAGAACCACAGACATACAGTACATGTATAACCACATAGAACCACAGACATACAGTACATGTATAACCACATAGAACCACAGACATACAGTACATGTATAACCACATAGAACCACAGACATACAGTACATGTATAATCCACATAGAACCACAGACATACAGTACATGTATAACCACATAGAACCACAGACATACAGTACATGTATAACCACATAGAACCACAGACATACTGTACATGTATAATCCACAATGAACCACAGACATACAGTACATGTATAACCACATAGAACCACAGACATACAGTACATGTATAACCACATAGAACCACAGACATACAGTACATGTATAACCACACCGAACCACAGACATACAGTACATGTATAACCACATAGAACCACAGACATACGGTACATGTATAACCACATAGAACCACAGACATACAGCACATGTATAACCACATAGAACCACAGACATACAGTACATGTATAACCACATAGAACCACAGACATACAGTACATGTATAACCACAATGAACCACAGACATACAGTACATGTATAACCACATAGAACCACAGACATACAGTACATGTATAATCCACATAGAACCACAGACATACAGTACATGTATAACCACATAGATCCACAGACATACAGTACATGTAAAACCACATAGAACCACAGACATACAGTACATGTATAACCACATAGAACCACAGATATACAGTACATGTATAACCACATAGAACCACAGACATACAGTACATGTATAACCGCATAGAACCACAGACATACAGTACATGTATAACCACATAGAACCACAGACATACAGTACATGTATAACCACATAGAACCACAGACATACAGTACATGTATAACCACATAGAACCACATACATACAGTACATGTATAACCACATAGAACCACAGACATACGGTACATGTATAACCACATAGAACCACAGACATACAGTACATGTATAACCACATAGATCCACAGACATACGGTACATTTATAACTACATAGAACCACAGACATACAGTACATGTATAACCACATAGAACCACAGACATACAGTACATGTATAACCACATAGAACCACAGACATACAGTACATGTATAACCACATAGAACCACAGACATACAGTACATGTATAATCCACATAGAACCACAGACATACAGTACATGTATAACCACATAGAACCACAGACATACAGTACATGTATAACCACAACGAACCACAGACATACAGTACATGTATAACCACATAGAACCACAGACATACGGTACATGTATAACCACATAGAACCACAGACATACAGTACATGTATAACCACATAGAACCACAGACATACAGTACATGTATAACCACATAGAACCACAGACATACAGTACATGTATAACCACAATGAACCACAGACATACAGTACATGTATAACCACATAGAACCACAGACATACAGTACATGTATAATCCACATAGAACCACAGACATACAGTACATGTATAACCACATAGATCCACAGACATACAGTACATGTAAAACCACATAGAACCACAGACATACAGTACATGTATAACCACATAGAACCACAGACATACAGTACATGTATAACCACATAGAACCACAGACATACAGTACATGTATAACTACATAGAACCACAGACATACAGTACATGTATAACCGCATAGAACCACAGACATACAGTACATGTATAACCACATAGAACCACAGACATACAGTACATGTATAACCACATAGAACCACAGACATACAGTACATGTATAACCACATAGAACCACAGACATACAGTACATGTATAACCACATAGAACCACAGACATACAGTACATGTATAACCACATAGAACCACAGACATACAGTACATGTATAACCACAATGAACCACAGACATACAGTACATGTATAACCACATAGAACCACAGACATACAGTACATGTATAACCACATAGAACCACAGACATACAGTACATGTATAACCACATAGAACCACAGACATACAGTACATGTATAACCACATAGAACCACAGACATACAGTACATGTATAACCACATAGAACCACAGACATACAGTACATGTATAACTACATAGAAACACAGACATACAGTACATGTATAACCGCATAGAACCACAGACATACAGTACATGTATAACCACATAGAACCACAGACATACGGTACATGTATAACCACATAGAACCACAGACATACAGTACATGTATAACCACATAGAACCACAGACATACAGTACATGTATAACCACATAGAACCACAGACATACAGTACATGTATAACCACATAGAACCACAGACATACAGTACATGTATAACCACATAGAACCACAGACATACAGTACATGTATAATCCACATAGAACCACAGACATACAGTACATGTATAACCACATAGAACCACAGACATACAGTACATGTATAACCACATAGAACCACAGACATACAGTACATGTATAATCCACATAGAACCACGTACATACAGTACATGTATAACCACATAGAACCACAGACATACAGTACATGTATAACCACATAGAACCACAGACATACAGTACATGTATAACCACATAGAACCACAGACATACAGTACATGTATAATCCACATAGAACCACAGGCGATATTTTGAAGGAATTATTACACTTCTGATCTATAATCATAATATCTCTGATTCATTCTTCTTCTTTTTCTGCCTTGGATTGTATTCTTTCATGCCTTTGTTTTATTCCAAGTCATTTAGCATTTCCATTTAAGCGAAAGAATCCCTTTAAGCACAAAGAGCTAGGCTTGTGCTGTCTAAGTGACTGAGAGGAGGAGATGAGCGGTAACAAATGCAACACAAAGGCACTGTGATCAGATCTAATACTGAGAAACACTATATCTGTCCATCTGCCTGGCAGAACAGCAGTACTGGTATAGATACACAGTACAGTATGTACCAAGGAGAGTGAGAGAGAAAGAAAGAGAAAGAGAATTAGAGAGAGAAAAAACCTACACAGATTGTCAGAAAGAGTGAGGACCCAGTCTAAAGAGACTGATCACCTACACAGTGAGAGCGAGTGAGTACCTACACATAGTGAGAGAAAAGGATTACAGGAAGTGAATAGTATGAGAGTGAATAACTACAGATTGTCAGAAGGACAATGAGCACCTACCAATGCCTTCAGAAAGTATTCACACCTCTTGACCTACAGCCTCAAAACATGTTTTTAGAAATGTTTGCTAATTTATTGAAATAGAAATACAGAAATATCTAATTTACGTAAGTATTCACACCCATTCCTGAATTGTGCAACATTTGCCCATTATATAAAAAAAAGCTCTGTCAAATTGGTTATTGATTATTGCTAGACAACCATTTTCAGGTCTTGCCATAGATTTTCAAGTAGATTTAAGTCAAAACTGTAACTCGGCCACTCAGGAATGTTCACCGTCTTCTTGGTGAGCAACTCCAGTGTAGATTTGGCCTTGTGTTTTAGGTTATTGTCCTGCTGAAAGGGGAATTGATCTCCCAGTGTTTGGTGGAAAGCAGAATGAACCAGGTTTTCCTCTGGGATTTTGCCTGTGCTTAGAGAGTGATACTCAGTGATGTGTTGTGTTGGATTTGCTCCAAACATAACACTTTCTATTCAGGACAAAAAGCATTACTTTAGTTGCTTGTTGCAAACAGGATGTATATTTTGGAATATTTTTATTCTGTACAGGTTTCCTTCTTTTCACTCTGTCATTTAGGTTAGTATTGTGGAGTAACGACACTGATGTTGATCCTTCCTCAGTTTTCTCCTATCACAGACCTCAAACTCTGTAAGTGTTTTAAAGTCACTATTGGCCTCATGGTGAAATCCCTGAGCGGTTTCCATCCTCTCTGGCAACTGAGTTATGAAGGACGCCTGTATATTTGTAGTTTTGGGGTGTATTGATACACCACCCAAAGTGTAATTAATAACTTCACCATGCTCAAAGGGATTTTCAATGTCTGATTTTTGTTGTTGTTCTACCTATAGGTGCCCTTCTTTGTGAGGCATTAGAAAACCTCCGGTCTTTGTGGTTGGATTTGTGTTTGAAGTTCACTGCCCGACCGAGGGACCTTACAGAGTATTGTATAAGATGCGGTAGTCATTCAAAATCATGTTAAACACTATCATTGCACACAGAGACTCCATACAACTTATTATGTGTCTTGTTAACAATTGTTTTACTCCTGAACTTATTTAGTCTTGCCATAACAAAGGGGTTGAATACTTATTGACTCCAGACATTTCAGTTATTCATTTAAAATTAATTTGTAAAAATGTTGAACAACAGAATTCCACTTTGACATTATGGGGTATTGTATGTAGGCCAGTGACAAAAAAAATCTAAATTTAATCGATTTTAAATTCAGGCTGTACCACAACAAAATGTGGAAAGAGCCAAGGGGTGTGAGTACTTTCTAAAGACTGTACATACACCGTCAGAAAGAGAGTGAATATGGCACACTTTCAGGATGTCTATATAACATCCATTCCCAATCCCCTCGTAGCGGATGAGTCAGAAGTAGAGTCACATTTAGTACACTTGTCACCCAAAGACCAGCCCTAACAGTCAGAATCCTGCTCAGTGTCATCAAAGCTTCCACAGCCTTTTTTGAGTCGTCACATACGCTGCTGCTACTATTTGTTATTCCTAGTTATATGTACTGTACATATCTACTTCAATTACCTCGTACCACTGCACATCGACTCGGTACTGGTACCCCGTGTATATTGCCAAGTTATCGTTACTCATTGTGTATTTATTATTACGTGATTTACTTTTATATTATTTCTCCATTTTCTTTCTCTTTGCATTGTTGGGAAGGGCCCGTAAGTAAGCATTTCACAGTTAGACTGCACCTGTTGTTTATGAAGCATGTGGTAAATAAAATGTATTTTATTTGAGTCTGCAGAAACACATAGGTTCCATCACAGAGGATAGAAACCACAGAGAAAAATACTCTTTGCTCTTAGAGATTTAATTTCAGATTAGTGTGTAGCATGGAATAACCCTTTAAGTCAGTTAAAGAGAGAGGGATAGAAAGACAGAGAGAGACAGACTGACAGCGAGAGAAATGGTGAGGGAAAGAATGAAAGAGAGAATGAGCGGGAGGGAGAGAGAACAGGAAAATAAGAGAGGGAGGGGGAGAGAGAAAGTGAGAAAGGGAGAGAAAGATAGAGAGATGATGAAAGAGAGAGTGTCAGACAGCGAGAGAAGGAAAGGGGGATTGGGAAACAAAAGACAGAGGGAGCGAGCGAGAAAGAAGAAGTGGCAGATACAGTGCCTTCAGAAAGTATTCATACCCCTTGACTTATTTCACATTTTATTGTTACATCCTGAATTCAAAATGGATTAAATAGTTTTTTTTTTCACCCATCTTAACACAATACCCCATAATGACAAAGTGAAATGTATTGAAAATGAAATATCTAATTTACATAAGTATTCACACCCCCTTTGCTACGACACTCCAAATTGAGTTCAGGTGGATCCAATTTCCTTTGATCATCCTTGATAGAAACATACCTGTCTCTATAAGGTCCCACAGTTGACAGTGCATGTCAGAGCAGAAACTATACCATGAAGTCCAAGGAACAGTCCGTAGATCTCCGAGACAGAAATGTGATGAGGCATACAGTACCAGTCAAAGAATGTGGACACACCTACAGCACTCGTTCAAGAGTTTTTCTTAACTTTACTATTTTCTACATTGTATAATAATAGTGAAGACATCAAACATATGAAATAACACGTACGGAATCATGTAGTAACCAAAAAAGTGTTGAACAAATTAAAATATATTTTAGATTCTTCAAAGTGGCCACCCTTTGCCTTGATGACAGCTTTGCACAGTCTTGGCATTCTCTATTCTATAGATATGGATACACTAATCTCTGTGTGGGCATGGTGATAGCGATAACATTAATTGCACAGGTCTAATATCAATGCGGTAGAAGGTGTAATGGTGTGACTGATATCCAGTTTCTTTGTGTGTGTGTGTGTGTGTGTGTGTGTGTGTGTGTGTGTGTGTGTGTGTGTGTGTGTGTGTGTGTGTGTGTGTGTGTGTGTGTGTGTGTGTGTGTGTGTGTGTGTGTGTGTGTGTGTGTGTGTGTGTGTGTGTGTGTGTGTGTGTGTGTGTGTGTGTGTGTGTATTCTTTAGATATAGATAAACTGATCTCAGCCTTAAAGCTCTCACGATCCAAGCCCATTTCAGAGAAACTTCCATGCTCTATATGGTCTATAAAACAGGCCTGATGATTGATTGAAAACACTGTTTGTACTGTACACTGGTATTGACAATATTCAGGAAGTTATATGTTATCTATAATGGAAGGTCATGCTTCTCTCTTATGTGTTCCATTTTCTGCCATGTTCCCTCTTTCTCAGGTCTCTATCCCCTTTGTCGCTTTCGCTCTCTCTCTCTCTCTTTCTCAGCTAGTCCGAGTGTGTGTGTGTGTGTGTGTGTGTGTGCGCACGTGTGTCAGACCTGTGTTTTGGCACGATCCATCTGTACTGTCCCATCAATCACACACTGTTTCAGGTAACAACTCCACCTGCTTCAGACCGTTGGGGGATTCTCTCTCTCTGTCTGTGTGTGAGTGTGTGTGTGTGTGTGTGTGTGTGTGTGTGTGTGTGTGTGTGTGTGTGTGTGTGTGTGTGTGTGTGTGTGTGTGTGTGTGTGTGTGTGTGTGTGTGTGTGTGTGTGTGTGTGTGTGTGTGTGTGTGTGTGAGAAAGATACAAATAGCATGTGTGTGATGATAATGACTGTGGGGGGTTCGTGGGTTTTTGACACTTGGGCAAATCATAATTTCTGCTTTGCGAGTTCATCACCCCCGCTCTTCACAAACAAACACACACACACACACACACACACACACACACACACACACACACACACACACACACACACACACACACACACACACACACACACACACACACACACACACACACACACACACACACACACACACACACACACACACACACACACACACACACACACACACACACACACACAGTCCTGTCAGTGGTATCGATCGCATCATGGGGCGGCCGGTGGATGAACCTGTCATGGCCGATAAGGAGTGGACAGCAAGATAATAAAGTATTCCTGCTCTGCCTGATGGCTCCTGACATCTCTATATGTGTGTGTGTGTGTGTGTGTGTGTGTGTGTGTGTGTGTGTGTGTGTGTGTGTGTGTGTGTGTGTGTGTGTGTGTGTGTGTGTGTGTGTGTGTGTGAGAGTTTTGCAGCTCTCTGCGGCTCCTGGGGCTGCCCACGGGCGTCCTCAGTGCAGCCTGACTAAATTGGATAGAAGGAGGCCCCCTGACGGGGAGGCGTGATACCTCATGATGTCATATAAATGAGCCGCAGACAGGGGGGAGAGCTAGGGGCGCTAATAAAGACCTCTCAATCTGTCACGCACACACACACACACACACACACACACACACACACACACACACACACACACACACACACACACACACACACACACACACACACACACACACACACACACACACACACACACACACACACACACACACACACACACACAGGGCTAATCAGCAGTCTATTACAGCTTTGTCATATGTCCCATCGGTCAGTCCTGATAAAATCTATTTTAAGACCTTTCTCCTGTCAATCTAGATATTACGCCCAGTCTTTTCCATGTACCTGATATCTACATTCTGAGGTTATCTATTTCTGTGCTCTTTCTACGGGTATGTAGCCTACCATACTGAACATCAACCATTCCCTTCCCCTCTCTGCAGAAGTGTAAGATAGTGTTCACACATTGGCTGTTCTATACGCATTCTACGCTTCATGTTTCCTGGACACACAGTCAGCCACAAGCTTTGGAACGTTCCCCTCTTCCTCTATCTCTCCAGTGCTTACCTCTCCATCGCTCCCTCTCTCCTTCCCTTCATCTCTGACTGGCGCTCACACACACATCGGTATGCTCTCTTTCCCCTCCCCTCTCTTTCTCTCTGTCTCTTTCCAGGCCTGTCCAGGATTTCACAATCGATGAGCAGCAGGGAGACAATTTTAATCCATACCACAAACCCAGTAACACAAACACACACACAAACCAGACACACACGCACGTGCGCAGACTCAGACACACGCACACGCACGCACACACAGACTAATTTACCAGGAGCCCAGCCATTGCTGCTGTTATTCATTTTCCTATAGGCAGTGGGCTACCTCTCTATCTCTGCACACCTCACTCTCTGTCCATAGTCTCTCTCTCTCTCTCTCTCTGAGGGTATCTAAAGCCTGATGAGAGGTCAAAGTAAATAATTACATGACAGATGACTGGTGTTGCTGGTTGTAACATGTCATACACCATCAGTGGCAAAATTACCAGAGTTTTGTTTGTATGTGAGCCTGTGACCCTGTGTGTGTGAGTGTGTGTGTGTGTGTGTGTGTGTGTGTGTGTGTGTGTGTGTGTGTGTGTGTGTGTGTGTGTGTGTGTGTGTGTGTGTGTGTGTGTGTGTGTGTGTGTGTGTGTGTGTGTGTGTGTGTGTGTGTGTGTGTGTGTGTGTGTGTGTGTGTGTGTGTGTGTGTGTAGTGGCCTATCAGTCTGCTTCGTTACAGAAGCTGTCATGACTCCCGTTTATCACAGATCCCATGGGGGAGAGCCTTCCCTCCACAAGGGCATTGCTACCACAGCTCAGCAACTCACCACTACTGCCAACATACACCACGTACACACGTACACACGTACACACACACACACACACACACACACACACACACACACACACACACACACACACACACACACACACACACACACACACACACACACACACACACACACACACCAAAACACAGAAATGTTCACATATATATGCATTCCCATACTATCACAAAGTTACATTTTCTGCCAGTCATCTCTTTCTGTCCCTCTATTCCTCCAGTTTATTTATTCCTCACACACATACAAAACCCCATGTGTGAGAGGCATCACAATAAACATGCCACTGCAGGGATGTGAACACATACACAGGAATTCAAGGAATACCAAGTGAGGAATATCAAGATAAATCCTCACATCTGTGAAATCAAATCAAATGATCCAGTACATTTTGATTATACCTCAAATTTTTGAATTACCCAGGCTTACCCAAGTCTTGAGTGCAGATACGTGTGGTAGAGAGGTCTCTGCTAAGCACTGCTATGGTTCTGACTAAGAGCTTTCTAAGAGCCTTCTTAAACTGAGCTTTTACGGGTATTTTCACCACTGAGAATGGATGACAATTACATAACATATGTGATGCGGAGTAGAACTCCCTATCTGAAAAATAGTTTCTATCTCAAGGCCATGTGACTGTTAAATAGCCATTACTAGCCGGCTACCACCCGGTTACTCATCCCTGCACCTTAGAGGGTGTTACCCTATATACATAGACATGGAATCACTGGTCACTATAATAATGGAACACTAGTCACTTTAATAATGTATACATACTGATTTACTCATCTCTATATACTCTATTCTATTCTACTGCATTTTAGTCAATGCCACTCCGACATTGCTCGTCCTAATATTTATATACTTCTTAATTCCGTTATTTTACTTTTAGATTTGTGTGTATTGTTGTGAATTGTTAGATATTGCCGCACTGTTGGAGCTAGGAACCAAGCATTTCGCTACACCCGCAATAACATCTGCTAAATATGTGTATGTGACCAATAACATTTTATTTGATTTCATAGCTTTTGATAGTTGTTTTGGAACGTTTATGCCAACTTCGAACTGACATTTCACATAGTTTGCCCAACTCAGGTATTCCGTCGGGGGTACGCCAAATAAAAATGTGATTCATATATAAAAAAAAAAAATTCAAACAGTACATTTATATTTTCCAACGGGGCTATACATTTGGGTGAGTTTTTTTCTCTCACCTGAGTAGCCATCGTTTCACTGCCAAAAATCTAATTAAACCATCTGGTGTTCAGCGAAATAACAACACAATGTCAAATGCAGGTAGCCTAGTCAAATAATTAACAATCAATCACATTAACCGTTACTCTCTTGTGGGTGAAACCTTCACTCTTGCGCAGACATTTAGAAATGAAACATGCCAATTTGAAAAACAAGCCACAGGAGTTTTTTGAGCGAGAATTAAGACGACTTTCGAGTAGTAAGATATATTTAAAAGCAAAAGATACCATTAATAAGAATGGGCTAGAAGAGTCTTATATAGTGAGCTACCGAGTGGCTAGAACAGGCAAGCCCCATACTATTGTGGAGGACTTAATTATTCATGCTGCCGTGGATATGGCTGGGACAATGCTGGAGGAAAAGGCCCAAGAAACTATACAGACAATTCCTTCATCAAACAACACTGTTTCACGACGCATCAGTGACACGGCAGGAGATGTTTTGAAACAATTACTGCTTCGCATACAAGCCAGTGAATTCTTTGCTTTACAGCTGGATGAGTCAACAGACATGGCGGACCTGGCACAGCTCCTGGTATATGTCCTTTATGTTTATGGGGGGTCAATTAAGGAAGACATCCTCTTCTGCAAACCACTGGAAACCAAGACAACAGGAGAGAATTTTTTAAAGTACTGGACAGCTTTGTGTCATCAAATGGACTTCGGTGGTCAAGATGTGTTGGTATCTGTACTGATGGCACAAAAGCCATGACAGGGAGACATAGTGGAGTGGTAACGCGCGTGCAAGCAGTTGCTCCCGACGCCACTTGGGTACACTGCAGCATCCACCGAGAGGCTTTTGCTGCCAAGGGAATGCCTGACAGCTTGAAAGACGTTTTGGACACTACAGTGAAACTGGTTAACCTTGTTAAAGCAAGGCCCCTGAACTCTTGTGTATTTTCTGCATTATGCAATGATATGGGCAGCGACCATGTAATGCTTTTACAACATACAGAAGTGCGCTGGTTATCAAGGGTTAAAGTATTGACACGTTTTTTTGAATTGAGAGACGAGCTTAAAGTTTTCTTTTCTGACCATCATTTTCACTTGTCTGACCGCTTGCACGATGATGAGTTTCTCACACGACTGGCCTATCTGGTTGATGTTTTTTCGCCTGAATGATCTGAATCTATGATTACAGGGACTGTGCAGGACAACATTGAGGCTATGATTAAGAAGTTAGAGCTCTTCTCTGTCTGCATTAACAAGGACAACACACAGGTCTTTCCATCATTGTATGATTTTTTGTGTGGAAATTAACTCAAGCTTACGGACAATGTCAAATGTGATATAGTGAATCACCTGAATGAGCTGGGTGCGCAAATATGCAGGTACTTTCCCGAAATGGACGACACAAGCAACTGGATTCGTTAACCCTTTCATGCCCTGCCTCCATTCCAGTTACCGATATCTGAACAAGAGAGCCTCATCGAAATTGCAACAAGCGGTTCTGTGAAAATTGAATTTAATCAGAAGCCACTGCCAGATTTCTAGATAGGGCTGCGCTCAGAGTATCCTGTCTTGGCAAATTGCGAGGTTAAGACACTGATGCCCTTTGCCACCACATACCTATATGAGAGTGGATTCTCGGCCCTCAATAGCATGACAACTAAATACAGGCAAAGACTGTGTGTGGAAAATGATTTGAGACTGAGACTCTCTCCAATACAACCCAACATTGCAGAGGTATGTGCATCCTTTCAAGCACACCCTTCTCATTAACCTGTGGTTATTATTCACAATTTCTGATGAACAAATAAGATTTTATATGTAAGATGGCTAAATAAAGAGCAAAATTATTGATTACTATTATATTATTATTTGTGCCCTAGTCCTATAAGAACTCTTTGTCACTTCCCACAAGCCGGGTTGTGACAAAAACTCACACTCATTCTTATGTTTAATAAATGTATCGTATAGTGTGTGTGTGTGGCAGGCTTACAATGATGGCAAAAACAACATTTGAGAGTGCGCTGACCCTGGTGCTAGAGGGGGTACGCAGCTGGAGGTTGAATGTTTGAAGGAGTACGGGACTATAAAAGTTTGGGAACTACTGGGCCAACTCTGCAGCCGGAGGAGTCTATTTTCTCATGTCTGTTTCTTAACAATCACATCATCAGACAATGAGCTGATTGGTTGATTGGGTAATTGTGTCCCAGTGGGGAGTGAGGCATGCTGGGTAAATCACCATGTTGACATCTCTGACAGGAGCGCGGAGAGGAAAGTGACAGCTCTAACGCACATTCACGTGTGTGTGTTTGTATGTGTGTGTATGTTTGATTGAGCGTGTGTGGCAGGACATCTCACGGCACTGATCACTCTGAGAGTGGCTAATTCAATACCCCACGCATCATCTCCCACTGTTACAATATGCTAATTTACTGAGAAGGAAACAGGGGACAGCTCTCTCCTCTCCTCCTTCTTCTTTCACTTCTCTTTCTCCTCCCTCTTCTCCATAGCTTCTCCTTCTCCTCCCTCCACCAGTTCTATTGGTCTCTTCTTTCTGCTACCTCTACAACATTTACTACTTATCTTATGCATCCTCTTTCATCCTTTCCCGCTCAACCCCCCTCCCCCCATCGTCGTTCTTCCTCTGTCTTTTATCTTCCCCCTCTGCCTCTTAACAATAACTATATAAATGGATCACATTTCTTCCCACTTGTCACTGCGTTTCAAAGTGCTTTACACTTGTCTCCTCTTCTTTCCCCTTGTTCTCCTCCTCCTTCTCTCTGCCTCTGTCTTCCCGCTCCTCTTTGCTGTATTGTGAGATCAAACAATGTGTCAGACTGACGAGATAGGCGGAAAGGACGCTGATGGGAGAATAATGAGGACATCAGCGTACCAGTTCCATGCATTGACAGCATTTCACCACTGGGCACACACTGGTTGAATCATCGTTGTTTCCACATCATTTCATTTCAAATAGACGTTGAATTGACGTCTGTGTCCAGTGGGTCATTATTACACTTTATTACACTTCACTTTATTGGCACTTTCAAGAGAAAGTTCTAGTTAATACACTTTACTACTCCACTGGATTACACGCACGCCCGCCCGCCCACACACACACACACACACACACACACACACACACACACACACACACACACACACACACACACACACACACACACACACACACACACACACACACACACACACACACACACACACACACACACACACACACACACACACACCAAAACACAGAAATGTTCAGGAGAAATACTTACCCCATGTGATGGGTATGTTAGCCAGCCCCAGTCTCCTGATATTGAGGATGTGTCTAGTAGATTCACTGCAAAACAGAAAGAACATCTGTGAGGATAAATATATATGAAATGTGTGTAGTACTCACAGTCACACATACTATAATGAACAGAGTGCATGGACAGCTGCAAAGACATCTGTGATAAGTATTTGTACATTTGGAGACACCATTAAATAGCTTTGTGTCTCCCACAGGTAGCTATCGTTCCCATTCCTGAGCTGAAGAATATTACACATTAGTAACAGTGAGTGTGTCTGTGCGCCAAGGTTATTATAGTTTTGTGTTTTATTTCGATTCATTTTCAATTTTTATTAGAAAATCTGTTTAGTTTCAGTTCTTTTTCTGACCTGATTTGCAAGTTTTTATTTAGTTTATTTTCAGTGTTAGGGACAGAAAGTACAGTCAGGTCCAAAATGATTGGAAACTTTGATAAAGATGAGAAACAAAGACTGTATAAAAGAAATAATACAAATAGTCCCATAATGAAAAATAGACCCATAACATCTAAGATCCACCACCATATTTTACAGTAGGTATTGGGTTTTTCTGCTTGTGCATCCTTACTTAGAGCCCAATCCCACCACTGGTGGTGTGGCAAACAATCTCTATTTTCATGTCATCTGACCATAGCACCGGTTCCAATCCAAGTGTCAATGCTGTTTAGCAAACTCCAGCTGTTCACATTTGTTGGATGGCATGACAATAAGAATACCTAAGATGATGGGTCAGGTCATAGGTTAGGTTAGGTACTCTCTCTTGTCCATGCTACCACCAATCCAATGCTTTTTAACTTTAGTAATACATGTAAGAAGGGTCAAGTACTGTTACCTCTATCTGACAGAAAGTACTCAAAGTAATCTCATAAGGGGTTTTGCTGTTTTCGACCGACCACTGGAAGTTTAGAGTTTAATGTTTGAATTGCTATTCACACTCTGAAATGGCCCTTTACCTACGCTAGCTACGTAGCGAAAATAAAACGTTAACCAGTGGAAGAGGGGATTGTTTTGTATGGAGGTCAATGGGAGAGTGTCAAATTTAGTGAACATGAAATAGAATTTCTGATTTGCTATGTGAGGCTTATTTGATTGAATAGAAGTTTTGTAATGTTCAGGTTGTTACAAATGTTTAAGTCGACGCATGTGGCATCCCGGCAACTTTGAGAAAAACAATGTTATATCGGAGTTGTGCATGTTGATCACATGTGAATCTGTCCTCTCATTGGCTAGAATGTTATCGCCTGCACTTGCCTGCCCTCCAGATTTGTGGAAAAGTATTCCCATGAGTCCACTCTTGTTAGTATATACACTGTAGATGCACTTTGGTAATAGTGATGCACAAGCAAGGTCTATTTGAAACCTCGCCATTACCTGTCAGATTCAGAGGCTTGAAAAAAAACTAACAGCTTGAAAACCCCATTACATTTTTGCAGACATTTTTACATTTACATTTTAGTCATTTAGCAGACGCTCTTATCCAGAGCGACTTACAGTAGAGTGCATACATTTTATTACATTTTTTACATACTGAGACAAGGATATCCCTACCGGCCAAGAGCAGACGCTCTTATCCAGAGCGACTTACAGTAGAGTGCATACATTTTATAACATTTTTTTTTTTTTACATACTGAGACAAGGATATCCCTACCGGCCAAACCCTCCCTACCAGCCAAACCCTCCCTAACCCGGACGACGCTATGCCAATTGTGCGTCGCCCCACGGATCTCCCGGTTGCGGCCGGCTGCGACAGAGCCTGGGCGCGAACCCAGCCCAGCCTGGGCGCGAACCCAGAGACTCTGGTGGCGCAGCTAGCACTGCGATGCAGTGCCCTAGACCACTGCGCCACCCGACAGTTTAGAAAAAATATTTCAGTTAGTTTTGGAGTCAAATATAATCGTTTCAGTATAGCTTTAGTTTAGTTTTTGTTTTTTCAAATGGTTTAATAATTTGATTTCAGTTAACATAACTAGTTTTAGCCTTAGTTTTAGTTTACTAAAATAACCTTGCTGTGCACACACGTGTGTGGCTGCTGGGTCAGACTTTAATGGGCTAACTAATCACCTTCCCACTGTTGACGTTTCTCACTGGGTGATCAATAAAGTCGATCAGCACACACTCCCATTTACAACTCATACTTCTCCATTCCAACCCCAGACTCAGCCATCCATCCAGCATGGAGACACATCCCAGCCCAGACAGCCAGCCATCCCCCGGGCTCATGTTAATGCAGGCTCCAAGGTGACCCGGAGAAATGTGGAGGCGTAGGTGAGTTTGTTTGGGAAGGTTTGTATCTCTGTGTCACACTGCTTTGTGTTGCACAGCTCAGCTCACACTGAATTTGGCTGTGACACCAGACACAGACACACGCACCTTTGTGACAGGTGTGATAGATGAGGTAGGATGCCTGAGGCCGGGGCCGTTGTCACAGCAACCTGGAGCGGAGCATCACAGCAGGTGATGTCACCTTGACCCAGTTTACCCTCCGAGCCTAAACCTCATCCTCAGTATGGTCTGTATAATATAATACATGCAATTTAGCAGAAGTTTTTACCCAAAGTGACTTACAGTCATGCATGCATACCTTTTTTACATATGTGTGGTTGCGGGAATCGATCCCACTATTCTGGCATTGCAAGAGTCATGCTCTACCAACTGAGCTACAGAGGAACACGTACAGTATAGTTATGCCTTTCACTCTCTCTGTAAAAAAGTCTGGCCCTTTATATGTGATTGGCCTTCATGGATCCTAATGATTTCCCTTTTAGAACCACACCTATATAAATCCCTTCAATGGAAGCAGCTGTGTGTGTGTGTGTGCGTGTGCGTGTGCGTGTGCCTGTGCGCGTGCGTGTGCGCGTGCGCGTGTGCGCGTGCGTGTGCGTGCCTCAAATCGTGTTCTAATTGGACAGCACACAGAACCAAAACCAATCAGCATTAAGTACTAGTGGGTGAGGACATTCACAGCTGACTGCTCAGCTGGCCTGGCCCTGTTAGCCTCTGCCTGGTGGGACCTGCCGGTCTCAGGCCTGTGGTCCCTGCTGGCCCCAACTGCTAGCACCCTGTTATTTCCAAGCTCGAGGACCCCAATACCTACAGATCTTACATCCCTCAACTCAGGGAACCCTCCAGTCCGCTCCATGGTGGACCCATCCGACATCACCCCGGGTGAACCACCAGTAGTCACCCCCAATGTACCCCCTGACCTAGACATCCAGTTCCCTGCCACCACGGTAGGGTCAGAGTTCCCCGCCACCCCGGTAGGGTCAGAGTTCCCCGCCACCACGGTAGGGTCAAAGTTCCCCGCCACCACGGTAGGGTCAGAGTTCCACGCCACCACGGTAGGGTCAGAGTTCCACGCCACCACGGTAGGGTCAGAGTTCCCCGCCACCACGGTAGGGTCAGAGTTCCCCGCCACCACGGTAGGGTCAGAGTTCCCCGCCACCACGGTAGGGCCAGAGTTCCCCACCACCACGGTAGGGTCAGAGTTCCCGTCCTTCCTTTAAGGGTCAGGTTTAGAGTTCCGTGGCTCTCTGGTAGACCTTCAGTGCTCTGCCCCTCAGGTAGGCTTTGAGTATCCTGCCCTTCGGTAGGTCAGACATACCCTTACACCCCCCCTCCCCCCTAAGTGTGCTGCTCTGCCAGGCCTTAGGCACCTTACCCAGTTAGGGTAAGGTGCTTCCCTATCCAGGCTTAGAGCCCCCCATAGAGCTAAGACCTAAGTTAGCTGCCCTGTCTGCAGGTCTGCAGTCTCTGGCCCTGCACGGATCGCAGCCCCCTGCCTTGGTTGGTAGGCAGTTGCCTAGCCCACCAGGTTAAGAGCCTCCTGTCCTACTAGGCCCAACATTTGCTGCACTAGGCTTGCTGTCTCCAGACCTACTTAGCCTGCAGCTCCCTAGCCTTTCAGGCTTAGAGCTTCCTGCCTTGATAGGCCACACGTTTCCTGTGCTAGGCCCTCAGTCTATATAACTAGGTCATCAGTCCTCAACTGTAATAGGTCCGCTGTCACCAGCCCTAGTCAGCCCTCAGTCCCTAGCCCAGGTGGGTCATCAGGCTCTTACCCCACTAGGCTCAGAGTTCCCTATTCCTCCAGTAGGCCCAGAGATCTACCGTTGTTCTAGCTCTCAGTTGTTCTCCATATCAGGTCCATAGTCAGTTTCCCCTCCTGCACGGGAAGACTCTCCTGCCCTTGCACCTGGGGAACCACCTGACCTCATTTCTGGGGCCCAGCCAGCCCTTGCCTCCAGATCCCTGATGAGCCTCGTCCGGGGGTCTCAACTTGCTCCACCATGGTAGCCATCGCCTTCAGCAGTGGTGAGAGAGTCACCAACCCCAGCAGCAGCCAGCCAGCTGCCAACGACAGTTGTGGCCGGTGTACCCCATTCCTCTGCCGTAGTTGGTGAGCCACCTCCTCCAGCCAAGGCCAGCCTCTGGCACCATACTCAGTGCCAATGGATGGATCCCAGGGGCCCTGCACCAGCTGAGTTACAGGGTCCCCTAGATCTAGCCCTAGCCAGGCCCAGAGAGGGCTATAAATTTTATTCTGTGCCAGCTAGTTTCTCACTCTCTCTGGCAGTGTATTTCCTGTTTCAGTATGTGTTGTATGTGCCAGTATTCAGTGTAATATTATTGCACCCTCTCGCTCTCTCGCTCTGTCTCTCTGTCTTTCTCTCTCTGTCTTTCTCTCTCTGTCTTTCTCTCTCTGTCTCTCGCTCTCTGTCTCTCACTCTCTGTCTCTCGCTCTCTCTCTCTGTCTCGCTCCCTCTGTCTCTCTCCCTCTGTCTCTCTCCCTCTGTCTCTCTCCCTCTGTCTCTCTCCCTCTGTCTCTCCCTCTGTCTCTCCCTCTTTCAAATTCAAGTCGCTTTTCTGGCATCAAAAACATTGCGTCAATATTGCCAAAGCAACAATTTATACAATATACATTGTAAAAACAATAATGAAGAATAATAAGATAACATGGTAGTAAATAATAATACAAATAAATAAATAATAGAAATAAAAACAATAAAATGGTAACATTCAATAGTAAAAATTGAAAAAATAGTAGGGACAATTAAAGGCTAAACATGGAAAATGAACATGCTACTATTATTACTACTAAAATTAATGCTACCACCACTATTATTAACACTAATACCACAACTAACCCTACTACAACCACAACCACTAGTAGAATGTCTACCTCTAATATCTCTACCCCAATACTACAACTACCATCATCATTACTACTGCTACTACCACAACTATCACTACCATCATTAAACTACTACTCTTACCATCACCCATACTATCCGTACCACTACTATTTGGAATAATAATCACAACTATAATAATAATACAAATAATAAGTAAGATACTGCTTACTATGCAGATGTTATTATTCAGTGTCCCTTGGGCTATGGCAGGAAAATACATATTTTGCTGCAAGAAGAGCCATTGCTCCTTCGCCCATTAGTATTTTTTGTTTTTCCTCTGGGTTTAATAAGATACAATTTGGAATAAATGTAGTAATTTCTGTGAATAATGAATCTCTTGCTGAGGAATATTTATCACAGTAAAGGAGAAAGTGCATCTCCGTCTCTACCTCCCCTGTCAGGCAGTGACCACATACACACTCCTCTTTGGGTAGCCATGTCTTTTTATATCTGCCGGTTTCTATTGCCAGTTGGTGGTCACTCAGCCTGTACTTGGTAAGGATCTGTCTCTGCTTCGTATCTCTGACAGAGTAGAGATAAATCAGCCAATTCATATTCTCTGTATAGGGTCAGATAGCAATTTAGTCAGCTTTGAGATTTTGTTTCATTCTCTCTCTCTCGCTCTCTCTCTTTTTCCCTCTCCCTCACTCCCCCTCTCTTTCTCTCTATTTCTTTCTTTGTGTGTGTGTGCGTGCGTTTGTTTGTGTACCAGCCTCCTTATCCAGAGGAATTGATGTCTGCCCCAGGGTTCACTGTCACAACAGCTGATGTTCCAGACATTAAAATTAGACTGTTTACACCCTCCTATCTCTGTATCTCTGTATCTCGTTCTCTACTCTCTCTCTCTTTCTCCATCTCTACTTTCTCTCTCTTTCCCTCTATCTCTCGTATTGTAATTAGTTGGCGTGGCGATGGTCCTAATTTGGGCTTGCTGGTGCTGAGGAGGGCAGTGGGTCAGAACACTGTCACTGAGACAGATGGCACTGCCACCTTCCCCTCCCCCTTCATGCCCCTCTTCCTCCCTCCATCATCTCTCTCCCTCTCTTCCTCAAGGTGTCTCTTTCCCATCGTCTTGCGCTGATGATGCGTTGGGCCCCTCTCTCAATCCAAGGTCACAAATGGATGTCACAATTGACCCGTTGCTAAGCCCCGCCCCCTTTGGTTACTGTTGCAACCTTGGACAACATTTTCGCAGAAAGTTGAATTACCCATTCAACCACTGGTGAAATCCCCACAATAATCTCAAACTGTATTTCTAATACACAATGAAATGAAACACAGACTACCCCTTGCTAATCAGGAAACTCGTGGGTATGTTGTGATGGACTGTCATAACCTGGTAAAATTCTGTTTGTAGTGTGGCTAGCCACTGAATGGCTCTGAATTCACTGTCAGCATGCAGTCACAGCTATAACCACCTTTGGGGCTAATTAGTGCTCTCAAGTTGTATCCTGATGTAGCCAGCAGATGGGAGTTGCATTTATAACATTGGTAACTTAGCTAGCTAACATACATTTTGAGAAAATAAGTTATATTAAGTGGCTAGCTAGCTAACATACATTTTGAGAAAATACGTTATATGAAGTGGCTAGCTAGCTAACATACATTTTGAGAAAATACGTTATATTAAGTGGCTAGCTAGCTAACATACATTTTGAGAAAATACGTTATATGAAGTGGCTAGCTAGCTAACATACATTCTGAGAAAATACGTTATATTAATTGACTAGCTAGCTAACATACATTTTGAGAAAATAACTTATATGAAGTGGCTAGCTAGCTAACATACATTTTGAGAAAATATGTTATATTAAGTGACTAGCTAGCTAACATACATTTTGAGAAAATAACTTATATTAAGTGGCTAGCTAGCTAACATACATTTTGAGAAAATAACTTATATTAAGTGGCTAGCTAGCTAACATACATTTTCAGAAATTAACTTATATTAAGTGGCTAGCTTGTGTTAAGAGATTTGGTGCACTGTTATAGCTGTTTTTGTAATTTTATCAGTAACTTACTGTATTAATCAACAGAATGATACTGTTGAAACTGAATACAGTAGATTACCATATAATGCAAAGTAAAATACAGTACATTTGTTTTACAATACAATTGAAGACCTTTCTGTAATTCTAACAGTAAAAAACTGTAGAACGTACAGTAAAACCTCCCCCCTCCCTTTTGTACTCTGCTGCTACTCATTGTTTAGTATCTATGCATAGTCACTTCACCCCTACCTACAAATTACCTCAACTAACTTGTACCCCCGCACACTGACTCGGTACCGGTACCATCTGTATATAACCTCGTTTTTGTTATTCTTATTGTGTTACTTATTATTAATATTTTTTACTTTAGTCTATTTGGTAAATATTGTCTTAACTCTTCTTGAACTGCACTGTTGGTTAAGGGCTCGTAAAGTAAGCATTTCACGTTAAGGTTTACACTTGTTGTGTTCGGCGCATGTGACAAATAAAGTTTGATTTAATTTAAAAATACCTTAAATGTGTTCTACAGTATTAATTATGGTGCATTGAGGGAAAATGTTGTGGACAGGGAAAGAGCCTCTCGCTCATTAACATATTTTAAGGTGTGTCTTGTAAGAGGCTATATTTGTTGCACCCGTGAGTGAGAATGCTGCACCCCCACAGAATACGGTAATATACTGTATTTTAGGAAATCTATAAACCTTGTCCTGAAATTCTACACTAACTTACTGGCCAATTGCTGCCAGTAATTTACTACAATTGAGAATACAGTACCATACCTAATTTTTGGAGCACCAAAAGCCTTTTGAAAACTAGTGGGTGCATGGTATTGTTGTTTCTCACTCATTTAACTTGCCTAGTTAAATGAAGGTTAACACAGGGGAGGAGATAGGGATGAATGACTTCTCCAAAGAGAGGCATATTGGATAGACTGCTTGGGAAATCTTGCTGCAGCAGGCCTCAATGAGGAATGTTCATTTTCTTGTTTTTTTGTAGAAGGCTATACATATATAGGCCAAAAATACCCTCCTATCATTTAGGCTATGACATCATAATGTATCTTTATTGTGTTTGTTTATGTTTTTATTTGATTTTCATGTTCCCCACAGCTCCCCCTGCTGGGTTCTCTTAATTGGGCCAATACTAACTGTGAATGTATAATTATGCACACCTGTGTTTGGTGTTGTTGTGACATTGATTGCCATTGCCTTGCACGCTGAAGAAGGGGTCATACCTGAAACGTTTGTGCGGCAATAAAAATATGTACATTTAAGTTTATTCGCCGGAGTGCTGTCCAATTATATTCTTTGGAAATACTACCACATACCACTTAAATTGACACAGGACTGTCATAAACTGGTGCAACAAATATAATCACTTACAAGTCATGCCTTAAAATATGTTAATGAGCCAGTGATTCATTCTACTCCCACAATATTTCACAATGCATCATAATTTACAGTATGCTGCAATAAATACATAGCAAAACAGCAATACAGTACTTTATTGTTAAAACCCTCCTGTTGTGTTCGTTTCATGTTAATTAATTCTGTGTTCCCGGTCCATTATAGCTGATTATAAATCCATAATAATACATATATTATCACCTAATATTGTGTTAGATCTTTTTATCAACTTAAGTTCTTGTGAACATTACAAGTTTTGAACTTCTATTTGCTATTTATGGCCTGTAGGACTCATTGACCTGAACTCATACAACTAGTTTTTGAGTAAAAAAAAACATAATGTATGGATTATTATTTTGACTATAACAAATCCTCAGATGAAACATATTGTGCTATTTACCACAGACTACTTTGTGTCAAAGTTTAACAAGGACTCTCTCCTCCTCACCAGTGTCATGATCAAAGATATGATCAAGAGCCTCACATACAGTAACCTGTAACCTTATCCTTTGTAATTACAGTAAAATACTGTAGAAATAATTTTCCTACAGTTTAATAGTCACTTTTATTGTATTGTACTGTGTTTCATTGCTCTGGCATCAAGTTACTGTGAATATCTCAGTATTATATTGGCACTATCCAGAGACAGTCAGAGATATATGACAACATTTTCAGTTACGGTTACAGAAACGTTTTACTTGCTATGACTGTGATATGTTTTTTTAATCAACCTTGGTTGAATGCACTGACTGTACGTTTGTAAGGATAGGAGCATCTGCTAAATGATCAAAATGTAAATGAAAAAATATAACTTGCAAAGAACACTGGGTAATATGTCGTTGCATGGGTAATTCCAGTAATATAGTGTAATTTAGATTACAGTAGCTGTACTGTAAAATAAATTATAGTTACTTAATGGCCAATTGCTGCCAGTTACTGTCAATTTTACAGCTGAGCTAGCATCTGAGCCAGCTGAGCTAGCAAACAATGTAACAAAAGTATAATTGGATTTGAAAAATACTTAATGAACTGTCACGGCCGTTGTAAGGAGGAGACCAAGGTGCAGCGTGGTATGCGTATATTCTTATTTATTATAAGAACGAACACTGAACAAACGAACAAACGAACAAAACGAACCGTGAAGCTAATATGAGTAGTGCAGACAGGCACTACTCATGGCCCGTCGTTGGAGGTTCCGGACTGTGGCCCGTCATTGGAGGTTCCGGACTGTGGCCCGTCGTTGGAGGTTCTGGACTGTGGCCCGTCGCCGGAAGCTCTGGACTGGGAACTGTCGCCGGAAGCTCTGGACTGGGTACTGTCGCCGGAAGCTCTGGACTGGGTACTGTCGCTGGAAGCTCTGGACTGGGTACTGTCGCAGGAAGCTCTGGACTGGGTACTGTCGCCGGAAGCTCTGGACTGGGAACTGTCGCCGGAAGCTCTGGACTGGGAACTGTCGCCGGAAGCTCTGGACTGGGTACTGTCGCCGGAAGCTCTGGACTGGGTACTGTTGCCGGAAGCTCTGGACTGGGTACTGTCGCCGGAAGCTCTGGACTATGGAAGCGCACTAAAAGCCTGATGCGTGGTGCCGGAACTGGTGGTACCGGGCTGAGGACACGCACCTCAGGGCGAGTGCGGGGAAGAGGCACAGGCCGTACTGGACTGTGGAAGCGCACTGGAGGCCTGATGCGTGGTGCCGGAACTGGTGGTACCGGGCTGATGACACGCATCTCAGGGCGAGTGCGAAGAGGAGGCACAGGACGTACTGGACTGTGGAGGCGCACTGGAGATCTGGAACGTAGAGCTGCCACAATGCGTCCTGGCTGGATGCTCACTTGAGCCCGGCAAGTGCGAAGAGCTGGAACAGAGCTGGGCTATGAATGTGAACTGGAGACACCATGAGCATCTCTGCATAACACGGTGCCTGACCAGTCACACGCTCCCCACGGTAAGCACAAAGAGTTGGCTCAGGTCTCCAACCTGACTCAGCCAATCTCCTCGTGTGCCCCCCCCCCCAAAAAAATTATTGGGGCTGCCTCTCGTGCTTGCCTCGTTTGTATTTTTCATCGTAATATCGCCGTTCCGCTTTCGCTGCCTCTATTTCTTCCTTCGGAAGGCGATACTCCCCCGCCTGCGTCCAGGGTCCTGCTCCATCCAGAATCTCTTCCCATGTCTATTCCTCCTGAACACGCTGCTTGGTCCTTTTGTGGTGGGTTCTTCTGTCACGGCCGTTGTAAGGAGGAGACCAAGGTGCAGCATGGTATGCGTCCATTCTTATTTATTTTAAGAACGAACACTGAACAAACGAACAAAATAACAAAACGAACCGTGAAGCTAATATGAGTAGTGCAGACAGGCAACTAAACATAGAACAAGAACCCACGAACACCAAAAGGAAAATGGCTACCTAAATATGATCCCCAATCAGAGACAACGATAAACAGCTGCCTCTGATTGGGAACCATATCAGGCCACCATAGACATACAAATACCTAGACCTACAAAAACCCTAGACTTACAAAAAACCCTAGGCAATACAAAAACTAACGTACCCACCCTAGTCACACCCACCCTAGTCACATGAACAGGCTCTGCATTTCAGGAATCACAGTAGCAAGTATCCCTGGTGCACTGTTCAATCATTTAGCCATTTAAACATGTATTTTTTTAAAGAAAACTCTCAGTTTTTGCCATAGCACTCACTGGCTTCCATGTGATTTAAACGTGAGCTTGTCCGAGGTGTCGGCCTCAACGACAATTGGTTGATTGGTTGCCCAAAATTCTGGTGTGGGGCTAAGTGAAGGGTCAATTACCCGCCTTTAAGTATTAGTCAGCTCAAGTACATAATGAAAATATCAGCCCAACATGACTTGATCTAATCATTCTGCCAGGCACTGAGAGAATACTGCTGTTCCGTTGTTAATAAAGAGCAAAAAACAAGACAAGTTTCTCTGCCAGACTTTCAGACATCATATCACGCCAAAGCCTTTGAAGACATAAGGCATCTCAATGGTATTCATTTAATTTCCTCTCAAATGAAATATCCCTCTGTCTTTGAGGATGGTACAAGTAATTTAGTTAATTTGGTCTACCTGTCTGGAATAGGACTTATACACAACAACCAACACTGTATGTTTCTCTTTAAAGTGACATAGATAGTGTGGAAGGAGCAGGCAGTGGGACAGTAATTAGAATGATTTGTTCCTGTCTACTCCTCTGGTTCTACTCCTGACTCAAAGAGAAGGCATAGAGACAGAAGATGTTAACTCTGATATATGAGAGAGAGAGAGGTCCAGAAAGACAATATAGAGACCAGATAGTAATGTGAAATAGCTAGTTCTTGACTGGTGCAGACACCCAAACATGCCCTGGAGAGTAGCCTAACTCAATGCCAGGTCTGCAGACTGTTTCCCGAACACTGCCATGGAGAGAGTGAATAAGCTTGGATACTACTTGCAGTAGTTGTAACAGTAGTAGCGGATCTGGTGCAGTTTCAATATTGTTATAGTAGTAGTATTACAGTATATTATGATATTGTTATTTTCCAAGTACAACCACTCCAGTAGTGCCGACAGCGAGAGAATACAAATTTAGCTTGAGGGACCAGGGTGCTTCTCCTAAAGGGCTCTCCGCTTGAAATTGAGTGTGTTCATCTTTCCCGGCTCTCTGTTTATAACAGAAACACACAAAAATAAACCCTTGTCTTTCTCTCGCTCGCTCTCTCTTTCTCTCTCTCTCAATTCAATTCAATTTAAGGGCTTTATTGGCATGGGTAACATATGTTAACATTGCCAAAGCAAGTGAAGTAGATAATAAACAAAAGTGAAATAAACAATAAAAATTAACAGTAAACATTACACTCATGAAAGTTCCAAAATAATAAAGACATTTCAAATGTCATATTATGTGCGAATAGATAAAGTACAAAAGGGAAAATAAATCAACATAAATATGGGTTGTATTTACAATGGTGTTCGTTACCCTTTTCTTGTGGCAACAGGTCACAAATATTGCTGCTGTGATGGCACACAGTAGTATTTCACCCAATAGATATGGGAATTTTTCAAAATATGTGTCTCTAATATGGTCATACATTTGGAAGGAGGTTAGGAAGTGCAGCTCAGTTTCCACCTCATTTTGTGGGCAGTGTGCACATAGCCTGTCTACGGCGGCCTTTCTTATTAATAGCATGGCTATGCTCACTGAGTCTGTACATAGTCAAAGCTTTCCTTAAGTTTGGGTCAGTCACAGTGGTCAGGTATTCTGCCACTGTGTACTCTCTGTTCAGGGCCAAATAGCAATCTAGTTTGCTCTGTTTTTTGGTTAATTCTTTCCAATGTGTCAAGTAATTATCTTTTTGTTTTCTCATGATTTGGTTGGGTTTCATTGTGTTGCTGTCCTGGGGCTCTGTGGGGTCTGTTTGTGTTTGTGAACAGAGCCCCAGGACCAGCTTGCTTAGGGGACTCTTCTTCAGGTTCATCTAACTGTAGGTGATGGCTTTGTTATGGAAGGTTTGGGAATCGCTTCCTTTTAAGTGGTTGTAGAATTTAACGTCTCTTTTCTGGATTTTGATAATTAGCGGGTATCGGCCTAATTCTACTCTGCATGTATTATTTCGCGTTTTACGTTGTACATGGAGGATATTTTTACAGAATTCTGCATGCAGAGTCTCAATTTGGTGTTTGTCCCATTTTGTAAATTCTTGGTTGGTGAGCGGAACCCAGACCTCACAACCATAAAGGGCAATGGGTTCTATAACTGATTCAAGTATTTTTAGCCAGATCCTAATTGGTAAGCTGAATTTTACGTTCCTTTTCATGGCATAAAAGGCCCTTCTTGCCTTGTCTCTCAGATCGTTCACAGCTTTGTGGAAGTTACCTGTGGCACGGATGTTTAGGCCAAGGTATGTATAGTTTTTTGTGTGCTCTAGGGCAACAGTGTCTAGATGACATTTGTATTTGTGGTCCTGGCAACTGGACCTTTTTTGGAACACCATTATCTTTGTCTTGCTGAGATTTACTGTCAGGGCCCAGGTCTGACAGAATCTGTGAAGAAGATCTAGGTGCTGCTGTAGGCCCTCCTTGGGTTGAGGACAGAAGCACCAGATCATCAGCAAACAGTAGACCTTTGACTTCAGATTCTAGTAGGGTGAGGCCGGATGCTGCAGACTGTTCTAGTGCCCTCGCCAATTTGTTGATATATTTGTTGAAGAGGGTGGGGCTTAAGCTACATCCCTGTCTCACCCCACGGCCCCGTGGAAAGAAATGTGTGGTTTTTGCCAATTTTAACCACACACTTGTTGTTTGTGTACATGGATTTTATTATGTTGTATGTTTTTCCCCCAACACCACTTTCTATCAATTTGTATAGCAGACCTTCATGCCGAATTGAGACAAAAGCTTTTTTGAAATCAACAAAGCATGAGAAGACTTTGCCTTTGTTTTGGTTTGTTTGTTTGTCAATTAGGGTGTACAGAGTGAATACGTGGTATGTCGTATGGTATAGACATTTGCTCAGTACATTGTTATCACTGATTTTCCCAAGGTTGCTGTTGACGCATATCCCACGGTAGTTATTGGGGTCAAATTTATCTCCACTTTTGTGGATTGGGGTGATCAGTCCTTGATTCCAAATATTGGGAAATATGCCAGAGCTAAGGATGATGTTAAAGAGTTTTAGTATAGCCAACTGGAATTTGTGGTCTGTATATTTTATTATTTCATTGAGGATACCATCAACACCACAGGCCTTTTTTGGGTTGGAGGGTTTGTATTTTGTCCTGTAGTTCGTTCAATGTAAATCGGAGAGTCCAGTGGGTTCTGGCTGTCTTTAATAGTTGATTCTATGATTTGTATTTGATTATGTATATGTTTTTGCCGTTTGTTCTTTGTTATAGGGCCAAAAAGATTGGAGAAGTTTACCCATACATCTCTTCGTGTTGTTGTTTGTTTAGTGTTTTCCAATTTTCCCAGAAGTGGTTAGTCTATGGATTCTTCCATTGAGCTGATTTCTGACGTGCTGTTCCTTCTTTTCCATAGTGTATTTCTGTATTGTTTTCATGATTCACCATAGTGAAGCATAGGATCAGGTTTTCTGGGTCTCCACATTTTTGGTTGGATAGGTTTCTCAATTTCTTTCTTAGGTTTTTGCATTCTTCATCAAACCATTTGTCATTGTTGATCATTTTCTTTGGTTTTCTGTTTTGATTTGATAGGGAAGCTACGAGGTCAAATATACTGTTTAGGTTTTCTACTGCCAAGTTTACACCTTCACTATTACAGTGAAACATTTTGTCCAGGAAATTGTTTAAAAGGGATTTAATTTGTTGTTGCCTAATTGTTTTTTGGTAGGTTTCCACATTACTTTCCTTACATCTATAGCATTCAGTTCCTTTGGCTTTGATGCCTCATGATTGAGTATTGCTCTGTTCAAGTAGAGTGTGATTTTGCTGTGATCTGATAGGGGTGTCAGTGGTGACTGAACTCTCTGAGAGACTCTGGGTTGAGGTCAGTGATAAAGTACTACTACCAAGAGATGAGCTATACTGTAGGTGTACCTACCATAGGAGTCCCATCGAAGCCTAGCATTGACTATGTACATACCCAGCGTGCGACAGAGCTGCAGGAGTTGTGACCCATTTTTGTTGATTGGTCTGTCTGTCTGTCTGTCTGTCTGTCTGTCTGTCTGTCTGTCTGTCTGTCTGTCTGTCTGTCTGTCTGTCTGTCTGTCTGTCTGTCTGTCTGTCTGTCTGTCTGTCTGTCTGTCTGTCTGTCTGTCTGTCTGTCTGTCTGTCTGTCTGTCTGTCTGTCTGTGCTAGATGAAACCGCTGCCTATGAAGCTAGTGGTTGTTTTTGGCTCGTTGAGGGATATGAAATGTATTTCCCAGGGCAGTGGTCAACTTTTACCTGCCATTACTTTCCCTCACCGCGCAACACAATGAGTCTGGTGTGTGTGTGTACTCCTCTGGATACACACTGCGGGACAGGAGAATGTATCAAATCAGCAGGCGAATGCCGACCGGTCACGGCCTGAAACAGCCCCTGTTTCTCCTGAGACGTACGACTCTCTCTCTCTCTCTCTCTCTCTCTCTCTCTCTCTCTCTCTCTCTCTCTCTCTCTCTCTCTCTCTCTCTCTCTCTCTCTTTCTCTCTTTCTCTCTTTCTCTCTTTCTCTCTTTAACAGCCCTGGTCACGGCAGGCCGAGCAGAGACGTGCGTCTCAGGAGAAACAGGTGAATTATAGGCTGGGCAGAGGGAGATGAAGTTAGGTTAACCGCCTGCAGCGCAGAGTCCCCAGCACAACAACACGGTTCAAACCAAACAGGGAAAAAACATAAAGGAAAAATGACCTCAAAGAGTGAGCGTTATAAAGCAAATTTCCTCCAATGGTTCAGGTTTCCTACAGAGCATTGTTTTTCTTAAAACCTCCAACTTTTGAAAGTCTTCTGAAAGCCTCTCAGAAATACACAATTTCTCACGCTTTCTGTGCTATTTTATTGTTTGTATATTTTTAGCTAGATGTCGACAACAAATCATCAACATAACGTGTTTTGACAACTCAATTAGAATAGTTTGATTTAATGTTATGTTAGGTACAAAATTATTGGCAAGAAGAATGTTAATGCAGATTTAATTTTGCTTAATTTTATTGATATGAATCTTTATGGGTGGCAATCATTTTGACACCTATCTTAAAAAAAATATATATATATCTTTCTCTGACCAATTGTATTAGTCTAAAATAATATAATTTCCTCATATCTTTGAGCATACAATATAGCTCAGTATTTGTATTATTTATTTGATACATTCTTTTCTGCTCATCTTTATCGAGGGTGCAAATAATGATGGACCTGACTGTATATAGCTAGGATAAGAACAACTGTGCACACGTGTGTTTTAATACCTGCTATGACATCTCTGTAATGATTTCATCAACAACCCCCCCCCCTTCTAACAAGCCTCTCTCTCCTCTCATCATCAGCAGAGCTCATACCAAAGAGGAGGATAAAAGCTTCCTCACAAGATGAGAGAGAGAGAAATCCTACCATCCACTTCAAACAGGTTAGCGATGTGTTGTGTTCTTTCTCCTCTTGTTTTGAAAAGTGTTATGATTGTACTGTAGTCCAAATCTAATTCCCCACTCCCCAATTATGAGAATAACTCCACATCGCACACTGCATTTCAGGTGACTCTTACTTTACTTCAACTTCACATCACCGCCCTCTCTCCACAATGTATCCATCTACACCATCTCTCACTCCTCTCCCTTTCCATTCCCCATCCTCTCTCACTCCTCTCCCTTTCCATCCCCCCACCCTCTCTCACTCCTCTCCCTTTCCACCCCCCATCATCTCTCACTCCTCTCCCTTTCCATCCCCCCATCCCCTCTCACTCCTCTCCCTTTCCATCCCCCATCCTCTCTCACTCCTCTCCCTTTCCATCCCCATCCTCTCTCACCCCTCTCCCTTTCCATCCCCCCATCCTCTCTCACTCCTCTCCCTTTCCATCCTCCCATCCTCTCTCAGTCCTCTACCTCTCCATCCCCATCCTCTCTCACTCCTCTCCCTTTCCATCCCCATCCTCTCTTACTCCTCTCCCTTTCCATCCCCCATCATCTCTCACTCCTCTCCCTTTCCATCCCACATCATCTCTCACTACTCTCCCTTTCCATCCCCATCCTCTCTCACTCCTCTCCCTTTCCATCCCACATCATCTCTCACTACTCTCCCTTTCCATCCCCATCATCTCTCACTCCTCTCCCTTTCCATCTCCTTCCTCTCTCACTCCTCTCCCTTTCCATCCCCCATCATCTCTCACTCCTCTCCCTTTCCATCCCCCACCATCTCTCACTCCTCTCCCTTTCCATCCCACATCATCTCTCACTCCTCTCCCTTTCCATCCCCATCCTCTCTCACTCCTCTCCCTTTCCACCCCCCATCATCTCTCACTCCTCTCCCTTTCCATCCCTTCATCGTCTCTCACTTCTTTCCTTTTCCATCCCACATCATTTCTCACTCCTCTACTTTCAGCCAGGCCGTTCAAGATTGACGTCAACATTGGACATCTATCCATGTCTTGAGGACGTTGGGAAATGCCTTAGATACGGCCACTAGGGGCAACAGTGAGCGCTATTACTATCAAGTAGGCTTGGGTTTTGCTAGGGTGTTGTGGATGGGCATGACTCTGGATCCAAAGGTTACGTGTTCGATCCCAATCGTGGACACTTTTTATTTTATTTGGGGTTTTAACCCTATCCCAAACCTTAACCCTTACCGTAACCATTTGGAGTGATTGTCTAAACTTAATATTTTAACCCTATCCCAAACATTTGGAGCAACTTCGAAATTTGACGTTTGGAGAACATGGATGAATGTCTAATTTTGTAGTGAGACTGTGAGAGAAAGTTGCTACATTTCCCTCCCCCATTATTTCATAATCCTCTCCTCATCTCTCATTCCCTATCTCTTCATCTCCTAACTCTTCCTCCTTCTCCCCCTCCTCTACACCCCCCCCCCCCCCCTCTCCTAGTGTAAATGTTTTGTCCTTGGATCGCTGTCTCCTCAGGAATAAGAACACCATCCCAGGAGAGCTGGAGAAACAGAGATAATATGTGTGGTCTGTTTACCTCTCTGACTTAAACGTCACCCAAACTGTCATCATCTTCAACATTTAATTCTCCTCCTACTCTCTGTCATAAGTGAGAGAACCAGTCCCTGGAGGGGGTGAAGCTGTAAACAGAATTAACAACTCCAGCCCTAAAGCCTTGCTCACAAGCCTGCATTAAAAATAAAAATAAATTATATCTGTGAATTTAAACAGGTCCCGTAAACTGTGAATATCATTCATGTTGTTACATTTTGTAGCATCTCATCAAACTAGTGTCTGGTTTCCCTGTATGATTTCCCCTGCTATTGACCTGACATGCATCAGCTGATGCAAGATCTTTAAATGATCTGCTCATGAAAACACTTCTGTACTGTACATGAAGTGAATTGGGACAGGCACCTGGATACCATAACCAAACACTCTCTCAGATGCAACTCTCTATGGCCCTTCTATCTTCTACTGCTTTAACAGTGGTAAGCAGATAGAGACTAAGCTTCTGTCTGGGTGTGTCTCACTCTCCCTGGCTGCATGGCATTAGCTTTGCTGCAGGATGGAGGACGGGGGATGCTACAGGAGAGCCAGGCTCCCTCTGTCCCCAGAGAGAGCAGCGAATAGCTGGGCATAGTACTGCCGAGGCCCTTAGGGAACACCTCCGTAAAGGTGTGGAGGAGAGGAGGAGAGGTATGCAACCCTATTTATAGACCAGGTAGAGATGGAGAGGAAAGGAGGAGATGGGAGAATGAGAAAGATATGGAAATCTAGAGAGGACATATGAATAAAAAAAGAATTCCCATGTTATGTCAGGATCACAACTTATTTATCTCATTATCACTACATAACAAAAGCTGTTTTGTTGAGATCACGAGATAAACTTTATAAATAGGAGTGGACGTATTGATGATAGATTGACAGTATGGCTGAGACTGCAGAGCCCACGGTGGATCAGTGCATACATCTGTATTGATGGCAACACTAAGGCATGGTACTTTCATGCTAACATCATGCTTAATTTGTGTTTGGAGCTCATTATCAGGTTATAAGTTCAAATGTTAGCAAGCTAAATGTCAATCAACTTTGGTTATGTAGTGGTGATCTCGACATAACAGGGGAAATATTTTGTTTTGTCGTAGGTCCACAGACGAGAAAGAAAGAAGAGAGAGAGGGGAGAAGAGGGGGAATAAAATGCACCAAATAGGGACGGAACATATTGACAAACTTATTGACACTTATTGACATAATACAGGTACGTACAGACATAGGAGGCTGCTGGTTGGTGAACGTTTTAAGAGGTGTTCTGTAAGAGTTTTTTCATCATTATATTCTGTCTGTCTTAATAATAAATAGATTAGCGATTAAAACAGTCACCTCAGACAGTTTGGATTTGAGCCAACACAGGCCCGCTGAAGAAACTGAGGTACCATGTACAATCAACAGCAGGTGAAAATAATACCTGACTCTTGAGACAGCTAGTTACATAAGCTTTTTTTAACCTTTATTTAACTAGGCAAGTCAGTTAAGAACAAATTCTAATTTACAATGACTGCCTACACCTCTCCATAAGCTAACCAAGTGCAACCCAGTGTATTGATTTAACAGCAGAGTTCAGCGAAAGGTTACATGGTCTCAGAGAGAGGTGAGGGGAGTGGGAAAGAGAGAGAGAACAGATGAAAGATGACAGCAATCTTTCATCAATACAACCCTGACTCTCCTCCAAACTCTTTGTATTGTAACTCAGCTCCTCTCCTCAGTCTACACTCCTCATCAATAAGTCAAAGTAAATATCTATCATTTATTTTCTCGATCTCATTCACTTTCAGCCCATGGCTCTGCTGTTATGTTAGTTCAGACAGGGGAAGGTTTACTGTATGTCTCTGTTTCACATAGAAACCTTTCATCAGTTCAATGAATCCCCGTATCACACGAGGACCTTTCAAAGTGTAGACCTGCCCAGACATGATCTAACACATTATGCTCCTGTCTACTGATGAGCCTTGATAATTGCTTTCAGTCATGTGTCTATGGTGTCACCTGTATAAGCCTATCCCTGTCCCCCTTCGAGACCTGTGTGTGTGTGTGTGTGTGTGTGTGTGTGTGTGTGTGTGTGTGTGTGTGTGTGTGTGTGTGTGTGTGTGTGTGTGTGTGTGTGTGTGTGTGTGTGTGTGTGTGTGTGTGTGTGTGTGTGTGTGTGTGTGTGTGTGTGTGTGTGTGTGTGTGTGTGTGTGTGTGTGTGTGTGTGTGTGTGTGTGTGTGTGTGTGTGTGTGTGTGTGTGTGTGTGTGTGTGTGTGTGCATCCGTGCAGTATTAAGTCTTGCTGCATAACGCCTGACTGAGCCCACGCATGCGACACACCGCCACCAGCTGTCCATGTGCTGACACCATGACACAGAGGGACGCCATCCATTATTAGGAGGACTGATAAAACAGGGGAGGAATGAACAAGACAACAAATAGAGGAGAGAAAAACAGTGAAGCATGGCAGTGGATCAGAGGATAAACTCTTATCCTGTCTGTTATGACATGATGTCGGATTAATGCATTCGTTTTCCATCAGAGACAAAAGAGTTTCAAACTTAAAGTTGAATTCTGAACGTAGTTCTCAATTTTGTTGTCATACTGTGCTGGTCAATCAATATTATCTGCCCAACCATGAAGAGCTTATGTGCTGTCTGTTTATAAAATATTTTCAGGAGTAACCACTATGTTGAATGCTGAAAAAATAAACATTCGTTTGTGCTTCTTAAGAATTTGAGAATATCTTTATTTGATATGATACAAGACAGGGCTTTGATTGCGTGTCTATAATGCTATGTAAAATGTCAAAACTAAATTATTGTGATACAATCAAATATTAAATGAATAAATGTATAGGTGCTGGTTCTCCGCATTGCCTCATTTCAACTAATAGTAAAGACAGTAAGAGGGTTAAAGGAATTAAGGGAATGTTACGGCTCTGCTGAGTTTCTCTCTGTTTCTCAGTCTCAGAGCGTGTCGTTTATATGCTTCCCTAGTTGGGTTTATCCCCCTTACAAAAAACCATAACTAACTAACACACTTGCCTTTCGTGAACAACTAACACTCACACTTTACTTTTTCCGACTAGCACTGACTTTGCTGATACCTACTCGATTGAGGAAAAATGTACTTACTATGACTGAGACATACACTACATGACCAAAAGTATGTGGACACCTGCCCGTCGAACATCTCATTCCAAAATCATGGGCATTAATATGGAGTTGTTCCCCCCTTGCTACTATAACAGCCTGCACTCTTCTGGGAAGGCTTTCCACTAAATGTTGTAACTTTACTGCGGGGACTTGCTTCCATTCAGCCACAAGAGCATTAGCACTGATGTTGGGCGATTAGGCCTGGCTCGCAGTCAGTGTTCCAATTCATCCCAAAGGTGTTCGATGTGTTTGAGGTCAGGGCTCTGTGCAGGCCAGTCAAGTTCTTCCACACCGATCTCGACAAACGGTTTCTGTGTGGACATCGCTTTGTGCACATGGGCATTGTCATGTTGAAACAGGAAAAGGCCTTCCCCAAACTGTTGCCACAAAGTTGGAAGCATAGAATCATCTAGAATGTAATTGTGTGCTGTAGCATTAAGATTTCCATTCACTGTAATTAAGAGGCCTAGCCCGAACCATGAAAAACAGCCCCAGACCATTATTCCTCCTCCACCAAACTTTACAGTTGGCACTATGCATTGGGGCAGGTAGCATTCTCCTGGTATCCGCAAAACCCAGATTTGTCCGTCGGACTGCCAGATGGTGAAGCATGATTCATCACTCCAGAGAATGCGTTTCCACTGCTCCAGAGTCCAATGGTGGAGAGCTTTACCCCACTCCAGCCGACGCGTGGCATTGCGCATGGTGATCTTATGCTTGTGTGCAGCTTCTCGGCCATGGAAATCCATTACATGAAGCCTACCGACGAACAGTTATTGTGCTTTCAGGGGCAGTTCGGAACTCGGTAGTGAGTGTTGCAACTTTTAATGCGTTATGCGCTGTTCAGCACTCGGCGGTCTTATTCTGGTCCCATTCTGTGAGCTTGTGTGGCCTACCACTTAGCGTAAGAGACGTTATTGCCCCTAGACGTTTCAACTTCACAATAACAGCTCTTAGAGTTGACCATGGGAGCTCTAACAGGGCAAAAATTTTACGAACTGACTTGTTAGAAAGGTAGCATCCTATGACATTGCTACGTTGAAAGTCACTGAGATCTTCAGTAAGGCCATTCTACTGCCAATGTTTGTCTATGGAGATTACATGGTAGTGTGCTCGATTTTATACACCTGTCAGCAAAGGGTGTGGCTGAAATAGCCGAATCCACTAATTTGAAGGGGTGTCCACACACTTTTGTAGTGTTAGGGCAAAAACCAAAACGTGCTCCAAGGGGGGGCTCAAGGACCAAGTTTGGGAAACCCTGCACTAAATGACAAACATATAAATGTTTTTAAAAGTCCACAGACGAGTGTAAATCCCCTGGGGACGAGTTTAATTACAGACGAGTGTAATGCCCCTGGGGATCAGTTCAATTACAGACGAGTGTAATTCCCCTCGGGAACTGGGCTACTAGGTAACTTAGGGGCCGAGCTTTGATGCAAGAGCGTGAAATAGACTTTATGAACCCTTTTCCCCAAATTCCCTGAATCCATTTCATTTATTCATCTCTCTCTCTCTCTCTCTCTCTCTCTCTGTGTGTGTGTGCGTGTGTATAGGTTATGCATTATGAATGCTTTGGGTGCGTAAAGAGTAATGGTTGCGTGTGCCAGGCATTAATATCATTGTGCAGATATAGTCATGTGTTTGCTCCCCTCCCTCCCTATCTCTGTGTCTTAATTACATTAGCCTGGTGATTTATGGACAGATTACTGGCTATAAAATGCATTACTTCCTCATGGAAACAGTCTCAAGGAGGAATCCATCACACTGGATCACACTGAGTTTGTGGATCACTACATCATATCTGAGTAGTCAGCTTACGAGCCAGAGAGATAAAGCATCTCTATACCTATTCCACTTTACATATTGCTTGTTGTAACAAGCACACATATTGGCTTGTTGGAGTATTCAAGGACACAATAAGTGGACAAAGCAGCTCTTAACAAACAAACTAAAAGTTTGAGATGGGTTACGGTTGTCCTGTTTGACCTTATTAGTGCCAATGCGTCTCTGTCGTCGCAGCAAATGGAGCAGGTTGCCAGGTTTGCAGACATTTATCAGAGGGTATTAGACCTCCGCTAGGCTTCTATTAAACTTAATGAACATTTAAATCCCCTAATAGATTGGGCGGAATTGAGAGAGTCACAACTTATCAAGCAAACGTTGTTGATAAAGACACTGACAGAATGGAACTTGTGTCTCTCTCTCTCTCCTACTCTCTCTCTCTCCTACTCTCTCTCTCTCTCTCTCTCTCTCTCTCTCTCTCTCTCTCTCTCTCTCTCTCTCTCTCTCTCTCTCTCTCTCTCTCTCTCTCTCTCTCTCTCTCTCTCTCTCTCTCTCTCTCTCTCTCTCTGTCTTTCTCATACTGTCTCTTTCATTCTCTCACTGGATGTTTTCCTCTCCTTCTCTGTGGTGTTGTGAGACACCATACAGCCCAGTCTCAGTCATCCATCAGTCCCCATGAAGGGAGCATCAAAGACTCCTCACCAGGAGGGATGAGTTAACACAAACACAACAGCAGCCCATTATGGAACTGTCATAAACCGCCTCCAACTGTTTCTCTGCCTCACTTTAAAATGTTCAGAGTAAGGCATATCACACCCCACAAGCTAGCGATGATGAGAAATAAATCACAAACTACAATGAAACAGCATGGAGGAGCAGCATAGCCCAGGCACGGGGATGCTGAACTTAGCATCAGCCCAGGCGCAGAGACCTCTTAAGGGAGTCTCTGTCTCCTCCGGCCTAGACGTGTCAGAGCCAGGCTGAGGCCACAACTCTGGGGGTCTAAGGCCTGCCTGTATTGATCTGTTTGCTCCTATAATCCATCTGACATGCTGCTAACAAGGCTGATCTCTTAATAAGGGGACAAGGAGAGACGCGACCTGCGTTAAAAAACAATAGATAATACTGTTGGAAGGAAAAGTTCATGCCCTCTCTGTCACTGTGTATTTGCCTGATGTTACCATGTTTGTGAGAAGGCAGTAATGATTCTCACAAAAGTTTAAGAAAACTGCACAGAAATGTGTTGCATGCAATGCAATTGCTTGCTGTAGTACTTAAACCTGCCGAGACCCGCTGACTTTGCAATACATTTTAGTATTGTTGGAAGGTCACTTGTGAAGGCCAATGCCTTTTTTCATATCTAGCTATATATAACAATTTATTTTCACAAAGAGAAACATTTTCTCAAGCTATTATTAATATAATTTACTAGGTCCACAATTGTTTGTAATTACCTCTTACATAATAAGTATCCTGTAATTGTTCCAAAGTAAGTTTCAAAGTGATTCAAAATAGAAAAAATGTAACAAATCATACATTAATTGATAGGTATTGCACCATAGTTGTGTTTTGTTACCATAGCTCCCAATGCAACTTCAGACCAAACTCTTTATAGACTCATTCTTTATTGGCTGTATCCAAGTGCTCGCCAATGTACCGTGAACCCTTTGGAATTACCTGGATTTCTGCATAAATTGGTCATAACATTTGATCTTCATCTAAGTCACAACAATAGACAAACACAGTCTGCTTAAACTAATAACACACAAGTAATTATATGTTATCATGTCTTTATTGAACACACCGTGTAAACATTCACAGTGCAGGGTGGGAAAAGTATG